>NW_007730407.1:180389-184743 GCF_000696425.1 Galeopterus variegatus
GTCCCACCAACAATGTATGAGAGTTCCTTTTTCTCCACAACCTCACCAGCATTTATCATTCACGTGATCATCGGTTTTAAGAAGCCAGTGGATCAATGCCTTTAGATTTTTGAGGAAAAAGTTTTCCACTGGCCCATACAACAGTTTTAGTATCAAAAACATAATGGCAGCAATTGATTAAAATTGACTCAAAAGTCATTAGTTTATTGTGCTACTCAAATAAAAGAAAAGAGATAAACTAAATTCATTTGACAATATAAGAAGTTCCCCACAAATTGCTCTGAAAACTAGTAATTAAATGAAAAGGATTGTCTTGTTATTCTGGCATACACTGCATAACTCTTCTGAATGAGAAAGAGTCCCCCGATCAGAAGATTTCCAACTAATATATGAATAGGAATAATAGAATTAGAAAAATCACCAGCTTGCAAACCCTATAATGAGATGCCTGATTTAAACAATCATCATAAATAGATGTTAAAGCCACTCAATGAAAAATTGATGAAGAACTTCACAAAGAGAGCAGGGAATCACTAGCTGAACCACTGCTCGATCTTAGGATAAGTAAAAGTCAGAGTCTTTTACCACATCCTTAAGAAAACAATTGAACCCAAAACTAATCAAGCCTTTAAACCTAACTTCAGGTCTATAGGAAATACACGAAATGAGAAACAACTTAAACCTACCATGTGGAGGCAGTCAGCCAAATTCAGAACATGGGACATTCTTGTGGCTTCAGTAAGCCAATGTCATGGGGGGAAAGGGTCGGGATATGGGGAAGAGGAGATTTTTGAGGTTAAAAGAGACTTCAAAAACATAATCAAATTCAAGGAAAGCAACTATAAAAAAAAATATTTACAGACAATCAAAGAAAATTGAATTTGGAATTGTTTTGGAATGACATAAAGGAAGTATTGTTTTGTTAGGTGTGATAATGGCACTGTACTTATTTAAGACAATGCCTTTATTTTCCTTTGGAGATTCTTTGTGAATCAGTTAGAGGTGAAATGAGATGATATCTTGGCCACATTTTCAAATATGTCAGCAAAACAAATTTTGAAAAGGTAGGTAGATGGACAGATGAAACAAGTAGACAAAATGTTGATAGTTGTTGAAGCTGGTAGTTTTGGGTTGAGTGCATGGAATTTCTCTAAACTCTGCTTTTTTATATGTTCAGAAATTTTCATAATAAAATGTTTTCTAAAGTTCTGAAAGAAAATGATTTTCAATTGAGAATTCTAACCTGGCCAATTTTTTATTCAGTACAAAAATAAAATAAAGACATATGCAGATAAGCAAGGTATCAAATAACTCATTTTTCATGTAGTTTTCTACCTTCCTCAGGAAGCTACTGAAGGAGGTGCTCAATCGAAATGGAATAAATCAAGAAAGAGGAAGAGCTTGGGATCAGAAAACAGGGAATTCAATGCATGAAAGAGGCAAAGATAAAAATGAAAGAGTTAAAGTGAGGTCTCAGGGTGAAACTTGAAATAGAAATTAATGCAAATGGGAACATGCCAGCAGACTCCAGGAAATGTTTCCTCCAGAAGAGAATTTGTACAAATGTGAAATGTGACATGAAAGAATATATTTACTGGAAATTTACACACTGGTGTGAAAGATTTGGGGATGGAATTAGTGCTAAATCCAAAGAAAATTATGCAAATGTATTTTTTTTAAAGATAATCAAAACCTATGGGAGGAAAATGTTATGCGGAATAACAAAAATAATCAAAGTATATCGCATGGCTCAGCCACGAATAATTTTAATATAGTAATGATAATGTAAATGCAGAATTTTGATCTACCCAAAATTATAATAAAACTCTGTGGAGGATGGAGGCCAGGAAGGATGCATGGATGGAGTGAGATTCACCTGCACGCATATAAAAGAAAACTAAATTTTTATCTTCCAGAGTGCAACATCAGTAGAAAATGCTTAAAGCTGAAAAATCAAGACATAATAATATCATGTTAAATAGAATCATGGAAATAAATACAAAATGTGGTTTCCTCTAAGAAGGCTTTACTAGCAAGCATTGTAGAAATATTTGGAACTTTTAACCATACGCATGTATGTAACTATGATAAAAAATAAAAACTTAAAGAAATTACAAAGAATAATATAAACCTGTTACTTCTATAGAAAGGTAAGTAGCGAAAGAACCTACTAAAAGTGTTGAAAGTAATTATCTCAGGGGAATAAGAAATATGCAAATCTAGCTTTGATTTTTAAAAAATTAAATAATAAAAATACTAATGAGTCCTTCTGGGGAAATCTTGGTCTGATCAAGTAGAACTGGATCTGGTCAGTAGAGAAAAGGTTTTATCCTATTTCAGCACAAGCTAATTATTCCTACAACCAAAGTAATGTTTTTCCCCTTGAGAGAGAGTCTTGTTATTTCAATTAGACATATATGCACTAACAGGCCCATAAATATTTCTAATTAGCCTGGTTTGTTGCCATTTTGTGAGACTGCTTTCAAATTAGCACCCACTTTCTATAGTAATGGAAGGAGAGCCTTGGAAGATTATAATTTCCCTCTCAAGGAAGGAAGAAGGAAAATTGAAAAGAGTGCTTATTAGGTTCAGGCCATTTATAGTACATGTTATTTGGTGCAATGTATTTGTCAAACTTGAGTAAAAGGCTAAAAGCGAGTAGCAGTCTCAACCAATTACTTTCGAGTCCTCAAGCAAACATGATAGAAGGGTGTAAGCAGGACATTAGGGGAGAAATAGCATGGTGCCCACAGCCATGCTTCCTCAGCCTGGGATCTCAGCTGACCTTCCCTATGGAAGAAAAACCACAGGGAGCACTGCCACGACTTGAGAATGGTCCCAGGAATCAAGAATTCCAAAGTACATCAGAGCCCCAAAAGTCAGATGAAGCTAGCATAAGCCACATTATGTCACATAGCAAATATGCCTCATCTGGAGAGGCCAACAGCATAAAAGTTGCTCAACAAGTAACTGTCATCATCATCACAATTTTGGAACACTGCTGAGGGGATGTGGTTTAAAGAACACCAGGAAAAGCAAAACAAATGGAATTTGGACACAGCAGGAGATGAATGGAGGTAAACACTTTGAGACACGTGTCAACATAAAGATAATTAATAGTTTTGATTTGGCATGTGATTGTCTGAAAAATAATAACTGCATTCCACCAAGTGCCAACTATGTGCCAGGTACTATGTTTGAAAGTTCACACACATCATCCTTAACAATTACAGCCATTCTGAGCAGGTGGAACAAGTAGGGTTAGTTTCAGTGAGGCTCCAAGGCTCAGAGTAAAGCAATGATTTCTGTAAGGTCTCGTGGATGGTGAGTGGAAGGCACTGGGTTACACCCTCTCTGTTGGGGTCCAAAGCCCTTCCTACCTTGCAATTCTGCCTCTCTTTCACTTGTATAGCATATTACAAATAATTTCCACTGTTAACTTTTATAAATAACATTATATTAAATCCACATAGCCCTATAATACAACAGGAAGGACCTAGGACTCTCAATTTTCAATGAAAGAAATCTTGACTTGGGGAGGCTGAGCAATTAGCCCAAGGCCACCCCACTAACAAGGAGCAGACCTGGGACTCCACCCCAGACAGCAGTTCTGCACCCATGGCTTGTCCCAGCACATCATGCCATCTGCAAAAGATTAGGCTCCATGCTTGTCCCTTGTGCAGAAGTTCTAAAATGAACCCCTTTCTAAGTTTAAAATAGGATGACCATATATAATGCATCTTCTGAACAGGGAAACTTCTGAGAGTGAAAGGGAGCACTATTAGTTATAATGCTGAGCCATGGGTATAACTTGGCCTGCCCCAAGCAAACCAGGCACATACAATCAATCTATTCAGAGAAAATGGCTCTGGCCACTGTATCCATGAAATTATTCCTCCTGACACAGGCAGAGAAATAATTTATATTTGCCTCAATGTAACTGTTTCATTTGACATCAGGTGGGGAGGAAGACCTTCTTTTTGAAGAAGCCATACATGCATGCCTCACATTCCACCTGCCTTTAAATGTCAGTGTTCAGCAAACCACTGCCCATAGACCAAATTCTGCTCACTTGCTGCCGGTTTTTGCAGATAAAGTTTTATTGGAACACTGTTGTGCCCATTTGTTTACACACTGTCTATGGCTGCTTTTGTGCTGCAATAGCATAGCTCAGTAATTGCAACAGATGTACGTGGCCCGCAAAGCCTAAATTATTCACTGTCTGGCTCTTGACAGAAAGAGTTTGCCTACCCTATTTGAGAAGATAAAATCCAAACTCCTCAGTGAAGGATATGAGGCCCTCCATGATCTGGCCCTGCCTCTGTTTCCACCTTTCAGCTTCCTGTCACCACAC
>NW_007730407.1:185979-189326 GCF_000696425.1 Galeopterus variegatus
TAACTGTGCGGGATCTTCTCTTACTGTTTGTTCATTCAACACAAGCATTGACTGACCATATAAAAGATCAATCAAGAAGCTAAAACCAGAGTCTGAAGAGCTATTTGAGATCATATCTGACAGTGTTATTGACAGTCTGAAATGGAGTGTAGATGAGCCCAGTGGTAGCATAAAAGATGGTGCCTGAAACACCAGAGTGTCCTCCTTTACAAACCACTGCAACATCTTTATTATTTATTGAATCGCTGGTTTTATGAATGATGCTTTTACCAACCTGTTTTATACTACTTCCAACTTTTCCTTCTATATTTGTACCATTGGATAGAATGTTAGTCATTGAGTTTACTAATAGCAAAGAAAATAAAACACATGTTAAAAATACACACACCATGCACACCAAATGGATCTCTAATTTCAGGCTGCCATTCCTTTCANTAAAAATACACACACCATGCACACCAAATGGATCTCTAATTTCAGGCTGCCATTCCTTTCACTGAGCTCTTCTCAAGGTTTCCTGCAGTGTGAATAATCGCAGAGTGCTGGACCTGCTTTTTTCTTAAAGATGCATGAACTCGCACTGAAAGCATGCATCACACAAATGTTTATGCCAAACTGGTTTTATGCACCAAGTACCTAAAACTTAATTTTGTAGCTGATGACCTAATTATATATAGATGTATCCAAAACCAGAATCGAAACCTTATGCTGAGTTCAATTGTCTAATTGCAAATCCAATCCTGATCAATATGTTTCAGAGTTGACATGGAAGGAAACATCTTCTCACTCCCAGAATTCCAGAATGCTGAAAAATATATATATTTGTGTGTGTGTGTGTGTGCGCGCGCGCGTGCGCGTGCCACAAATAAGGAAGGAATACCAAGTCAAAATACAAATGGGAAACTAACGCATGAATACCTCTCTGGGGCATCAAAAGAAGTACAAGGCATAACAGCCCAAACTGGGGCTCTAATATCCCCACCAGGAGAGGCTGGCTGCCTAGGTTTCAGATTCTGTAAGCCCAGGGATCTGAAATTGAGGTACCAGCAGTAATTAAAGTCTCTGAAACAGGATCCAGAAAAACTCTTCAACAGCCCACATCAGGCAGGGAAGCTTGCTACAGACATGTGTTATTGTTATTCCTATTTTGCAACTGAAGGAAATAAAATTTTTCCCTAAAACTTAACTGTGCAACACAGCTTAGAAACTGAAAAAGCATCAGTCTTTTATAAAAGAAGTAAATAAAGAATGCATTTCAATAAGTAAGAGGAAAGAGCTCTGCAATGGCTCGAGATAGGACTGCTAATGCAAAACAGAGCAAATAGTTTAAGGAAGGAAGGTAATAATAATAGAAGTGGTAATAATAGCTCGTATCTATTATTACTAGTGCCAAATTCTGCATTAAATGTATATATACAGTATTACATCATCCTCTTAAAAACTTTATGAGGTAGATTTTATTATTTAAATGTTTGACAAATCAGAACATGGAGGCTTAGAGAAGTTAAATGGTTACAAGCTTCTGTGGTTAGTAGATGGTAGAGCCAGGATTAGAATCCAGGAGAGTCTGATTCCAGAGTTTTGTGCCCTTGGCCTTCATGCAATACTGCCACAGACAGTAACAAATACTCTGATGTCACCAGAGGATCTGTCAAGGGACATTCATATGTTCCAGAGTTAAGTAGGAGAAAGATGTATCAGAATATATAATATCCTTGCCTTCACTAGTTTTGAAGCCAGGCTAACTAAACATTCCTATTTGTTAAAAGGATTAGTTGGAGTAGCCGCATTCAAGCCTTATTTGGGCTGATTCAAAGGAACTCAGCTACTTGGAGAGGGTCACAATTCTAGGGATTACTTCACTCGTAACAATTTCAATCTCATGGCCACGGTCACCAGATGGGGTATTATCTTCTTACTGCTAACAATACGGAGATTCAGAGAAAATGGGTGATTCATTCAAAATTACAAAGTCAGCCATATTAAAACTCACATCTTCGGTGAGTTATTCACTGTCTTTTTGATTATAGCCAGTCTAAGTGGGGTGAGATAGTATTTCAATGTGGTTTTAATTTGCATGATATATGTATTCTGGGATGTTATCTGGGACCCACTCAGAGGCGTGTGACCACGGTGGGAGATTAAAACAACTGACCTTTACCTTGCTTTACTTCAAACATATTAACTTGTCATTTATTACTTTAAAAGTTGCTTTTTTTTTTACTCCAACATGGTTAACTGGTTGTCAATCCAATTAACATAAAGCCAAATTAAAACCAAAAGAGGTTAAATTCAATGTCTAAAGATTACACAAGCAAATCAGGTTCTCTAAATCAAAGCCCAATATTCCACCCAGACCACACCCTGTCGTATTAGAGAGTCTTTTGTTCGTGGCATCCAAAGAAAGAGGTGGGTAGATGGTCTCATTTGTTTAATTGTACTGTTTTCATCCTGTGTTTCATTTTCCAGGTAAGTATTTTATAAGTAAGTATCTTTAAAAAATTAGAGCCACTGAAGTTACCTAAATCTTATCAGAGTCATCTTACCAATGAGCAGTTATGACCTCCCCTATCTTTTTTTATGAGGCCCCTCAAGATCTTTCACAAAAGCCACAGCTTGACACACAATTATAAAAATACCACTGAATTGCTCCCTCAAGGCAGGAAAATTGGTTTAGTGATTCATGATCTCAGTCTCTCTTTCTTTTCAGTGTCTGTTAATTCTGTAATTTCATCATTTTTTCTTCTTTTTCCTGCATTTGGGGGAGATAAGGAAAAGCAAAAAGAGAAAGAAAACACAAACCATACCATAATTTTCTGAGCAAATTGAACAAAAGTAATGTCACAAAACTGGGTTACATCCCATTAGAGAGACTATCCAGAGCAATAACAACCTATGAAGAAGCTTAAAACTCCTACATAGTGGTCAAAGGGGAAAACAGGTATTAAACCTAAAGGGATTTTATCTCTAAAGTGGACTCACAAGTACAAGCAGCCAGAGAGTGTTGGAACAGTGTCAGTGCCGACTCTTGAGATGCAGAAAATGTGAGACCATCCTTCAGTTTCTGAGTGGCAAGCTTTATCCTTACCGTCCAGATCTCTCTCTCTCTCTCTCTCTCTCTCTCTCTCTCTCTGCCCCCCTGGTATTTTCTTCTTAGGTCATACACACACACAAGGAAATCCAAATGGAATGTTGTATCACAAACATCCAGAGTTATTTGTTTCTATTTTGTTGGCTCCTTCACATTATTTAAAACTATGTAAAAATCAATGTGAAATTTCATATTTACCCTTCTTTAAGAATAACTGAAAAAAGGAATTAGGAAGGTAACAACACAGCCCTATATT
>NW_007730407.1:190400-192364 GCF_000696425.1 Galeopterus variegatus
AGGGGAGGTGCCAGGGTCTTTTAAACAACCAGCTCTCATGGGAACTAATAGAGTGAGAACTGTCTCATTACTCCCCACACCTAGGGAGAACATTAAACCATTTGTGAGGGATCCACCCCATGACTCAAGTTGCCACAACTTGTATCCTGCCAATAGTGCTTTTTTAGTTCTAAAATGTTGCTACCAGTAGACAACCACTGCTACCAAACCCCTCTACAATTTACTCACATTTGTTCCAAGGTTCATGCTGTAGATCTGAATTCCATGTCTATTAGCCATGTATAAAATCCTTTCACAGCATAGCTACTCTGGAAGGTGTCAGATGATTATCTTTCTGGTGTAATCCACTCATTAATTCATTTAACAAATATTTCTTTGTGTGTGCTTTATTCCAAGAATTCTAAAATGCACTGGAAATGCAAAGGCCACTAAATGCCATTCTCTGTTCTAGAGACATACAGTTTACTAGACAAAATTCCATTTGGTTCAATATTTAGAAATTAGATATCGTCCTTCCTTGAAAAGATTGAACTTTGCGTTTTCAGCAATATTCTTAACGTCTAATAAAATTGAAAGAAGTTATGTTTATATGGTCTAAATTAGGGAAAACATCTCAAACACAAAGGTAACTATTTCCTCCTTGGTGGAGTATGGTCGGTTCTGTTTCAAACAAAAAACACAAGTTTTATGTTTACAGGTACATAGCAAGCATCAAAAGTTATTTCTTATCTTCTTTGAATAAGATTATCATTTAACTCTGGGTATGCTGAAAAAATCGACAAACCTTTTATTCCTAACTTTCTTCCCAGAATGTATCCCAAGAAGAATGGAGTAAACACTTTATATGTATTATTTTCATTTTTCTTTTTCAGATTATTTCAGAGGTTGAGCAATGGGGCATTATTTTAACTATGCCTAGCATGGATAAATGCTAAGAAAAACAGAGATGAGATGTCTGTCCTTGACTCCTTCTGGCCTCCCTTNTACCCTTCTTTAAGAATAACTGAAAAAAGGAATTAGGAAGGTAACAACACAGCCCTATATTCTTTTTGTGTTCTGAGTTTCCCCATATCCTGAATCAATTTTCTTTAGTCAAGAATTGAAGTGACAATCTGTACTCATGACCTTATTATAAATAGTAACCATACAATGAGTTTGTGTTGAATATTACTGAGCTACTCACACTTCTCCATATTGGGAAAGGGAACCAGGAGTGGTGATGGGAAAGCGGGGTGGAAAAGAGCCATAGACTTCTCCTAATCAACAACTAAAGGTAGGTATGTAGAGGGAAAACCTTCACAACAAAAATAGCAGGGAATTTTCTTAACTTGTGTATTAGTCGGTTTTGTGTTGCTATAACAGGATACCTGAGACTGGGTAATTTATATAGAAAAGAGGTTTATTTGGCTTACAATTCTGGGACAGTTGCATCTGGTGTGGGCCTCAGGCTGCTTCTACTCATGGTGGAAAGCAGCAGGCAGCCAGCAGGTACAAGCAGATCACATAGCCAGAGGGAGCAAGAGAGAGGGGAGGTGCCAGGGTCTTTTAAACAACCAGCTCTCGTGGGAACTAATAGAGTGAGAACTGTCTCATTACTCCCCCCACCTAGAGAGAGCATTAATCCATTTGTGAGGGATCCGCCCCATGACTCAAATTGCCACAACTTGTGTCCTGCCAATAGTGCTTTTATAGTTCTAGAATGTTGCTACCAATGGACAACCACTGCTACCAAACCCCTCTACAATTTACTCACATTTGTTCTAAGGTTCATGCTGTAGATCTGAATTCCATGACTATTAGCCATGTATAAAATCCTTTCACAGCATAGCTACTCTGGAAGGTGTCAGATGATTATCATTCTGGTGTAATCCACTCATTAATTCATTTAACAAATATTTCTTGATGTGTGCTTTATTCCAAGAATTCTAAAATGCACTGGAAATGCAAAGGCCACTAAATGCCAT
>NW_007730407.1:193987-195098 GCF_000696425.1 Galeopterus variegatus
TCTCTCTCTCTCTCTCTCTCTCTCTCTCTCTCTCTCTCTCTCTCTCTCTCTCGCTCTCTCTTTCACTTTTTTTCCTTCTATGTCTTTCAACCCACATATATTAATCTTTCAGTGCCTACACAGTGCTGGGCATTAAGAATACAAAGTTAAAGGGTCAACACCGAAGAACTTCTGAAACCCTTCACTGGAGGATATTTAAGTGAGAAAGCTTCTCTACTCAAGCGGCTGGTCATTCTGATACCCTCAAACTGATATTAAAAACAAACTATTGAGTTTTATCAACCAGCTTTCGGAAACAACAGACTCAAAAAACTGCCTGCTGGATTTTGAAATGAATTTATTTGACGCATTTTTGGCTTTCCCATAAAAAAATCATTGTGTTACAGGTTACACATTTATCATGCTAGCAATATATCATTTTTATCAGGGGGTCTAATTTTCCTCATTTTTCTTAGTAAAAGAAAAACAGTGTAATCTATGGTCATACTATTCCTTGTGAGCAACATGGCAAGCAAAACCCTTCAAATTTGACTCCCGCCACCATCCCAGCCTCATTTCCCATCAATTCTTCTTCCCCCTGGTCTTCTCAGCTACAGGTGTTAAAGCCACCTATGATTACCTGTGCAAACAGTTCAAGCATTTTAATACCATCATGATTTTGACCAAGGAAACTTCTGCTTTAAAGGGCTTTTCCTGCCCCTTTCTTCTTTACTTTGAAAAATCCAGCTTACCCTTTATGTTTGAAGTCAAATGTCACCTTTTATATGAGACATTCTCTGATCTCTTCACCACACACACACACACACACACACACTCTAGCAGAGTTTGTCACACAGTCAGGGTACGGTACAGGATCCCACACGGCATGGGTACAGCATCAGCCTGAACTGACACACAGAGGTTTCTGGTTATTTCTGATGACATGATAGGTGAGATATCCAGAATCAGCTTTGCATTTGGGTTTTGAACTAAAGGGGTTTTAAAAATTGTTGTTGTTGTTGTTGTTGTCGGCTCTGTTGTGTTTTGAGTGTGTATTTTGGTGTAACTTTTTGTCTGAAGGTTATAAAGGAAGCAAGTTTGCTCATATTCCTGAAAGGAGACAATGGAGAAG
>NW_007730408.1:0-35625 GCF_000696425.1 Galeopterus variegatus
CTCCCCCCCGCACGGGTCGGCCCTTTTGGGGGGCTGCCTAGTAAACTTCAATGTAGCTCGAGGGGTCTCCGGGCTCCCTTCTCCCCACCAGAAATCAGTTAGGGGCTCTTCCAAACTGAGGTCACAGTGATGGAATCTGCCTCTCGGGAAGAGGGAGTTTACCTGGGGCCGACGCCCAGGGTGTGGCGGAGAGACGATCTGGGTTGGCTCCTCTTCCCTGCCCCCCTGACGCTGGCCGGGGGCTCCCCACGGTACCAGCCCTGTCTGAGATCCACGGGGAGAGTGGGATTGTAGGCCGGTCCACAGGCCCCGGGGTGCCCCGTGTCGAGGTAAGCAAATAGCACGTCTCAGTGAGGAGCCACGCCAAACAGAGATGGCTGGCCTGCCCTCACTATGCCGGCCTTCTCCGCCCCCACCCGAGAAAATGTAGGCAGCTTTGTTGTGGGCGCCTAGCCTGGTGTGGTGGGCGGGGGCCATGCGGGTGGGGAGCAGTCGGGCTTCGCCCCGCAAGTGGGGCTGGGCTGGGGGTGACTCACAGAGCTCACAGAGTTGGGCCGATCTGGCGCACTTCACTCTGCCTCTGCGCAGTCCTTTTCTGGCTTTCCTGGCCTTTGTTGTCTGGGCTGATTGCTCGTTCCCGCTGCTGGGCTTGGGCACTCTCAGGAGTCCTCCTCTGTGTTGGCCCCAAAACCTCGAACCTGCTGCCGCTTGTTTGTCGATGTAGGATCGTTGTTGAAAGAATTATTCACCTTTTGTTGCTCTTGGAAATGCAATCAATACTCTGGTATCACAGCGCACAGGTCTCAGGATCGCGCTGTCTCCTGTCACGGCCGTTCCATACCCGTTGCCATCTTAGAACCACCACTAGAGAGGAACTTTTTGGACTGGATCAGTCTGTTTGGAAATCTTTTAGCCTGATGAATCTGAAGGTCCATGTCTCTCCCTATACCTGGGAAGTTCCCTACTATTATTTAATTGAATATGTTCTCAATGTCTTTTCCTTTCTCCTCCCATTCTGGAACACCCATGATTCAGATATTTGTGCACTTAAGGTTGTCTACTATCTCTCTTAGATTTTCTTCACTTAAAAAAATAATTTTGTATTTTTTTTTTGTCTGTGAAGTTATTTCAAAGAGACTGTAATCAAGATCAGAAATTCTTTCTTCTGCTTGCTCTAGCCTGCTGCTTAATCTCTTAGTTGAGTTTTTTTATTTCATTGAATGACTCCTTCAGTTCCATGAGTTCTGCTACGTTCTTTTTTAGAGTATTAGTATCTTTGTAAATTTCCTCTTTTGTATCCTGGAGAATTTTACTCAGTTCATTGTGTTATCTGTATCTTCTTGTATCTCACTGAGTTTCCTTAAAACTTTTACTCAGAATTCCTTTTTCAGTCATTTCAAGCGTTTCCTGCTGTATGGGATCTGGTACTTGAGAGTTATTGTATTCCTTTGGTAGAGTCATATTTTCTCGTTTTTTTTTTTTTTTTTTTTTTTTTCCCTTTTTGTTTCCTTAAGATTGTTGCTCGGAATTCCTTTTCAGCCATTTCAAGGGTTTACTGCGCTATAGGGTCTGGTATTTGAGAATTACTATATTCTTTTGGTGGTGTCATATTTACTTGGGTTTTCTTATTTCTAGTATATCCATGTTGATGTCTGGTCATCCAGTAGAGCAGTAGCTTCTTCTATTACTCTGGAGTGGGCTTTGAGGAGACAAACATTCTCTTCTTTTTCTGGTCTCCACTGATGACTCTGTATCAGTGCAGTCAAGTTATTGGTGGCCTGCCTGTACAGGCCACCCTTGTGGCAGCAGCAGTTGTGGAGGTGGCTCTGGCAGGCTTCCCATATGGCAGTTGTGGCTCCAGCGACAGTGGGCTGCTTGCATGATGATGGTGGCTTCTTGTTTTGGCATCGGTGGTGGCAGCAACTGCAGCAGTGGTAGTTGCAGTAGCCTCCCACTTTGCTGTGGTGTCCACAGTGGCAGCCCACGTAGCTATGGTGTCTGCACCAGCAGTTAGGTGACCACATGGGGGCAGCAGTGGCTGCAATTGCCTCCCTCGTGTCTGCAGAGTCCATGGCTGCAGTGACAGACAACCTGCAAGACTACTGCTCTGCAGGGAGCTGCTCTACGATGGGTGATGGTTCAGGGACTGGACAATGGCTCTGATGATAATGGCAGTGGTGGCAGTGGGCCCATTTCAATCTTCTTCTGTGGGAGGAATGTGCCCTGGACACTCTAGTCTGCCATCTTCCTGGTGCAAAATCTAAAATAAGTATATCTGGAATGCCATCCATTGTCCTCTTTTCCCTCTGTGTCATGGTTCATTCATCATCTGCACTGGCTGTGGCTGGGTGCTGGGGAGGCCTAGCCACTGCAGAGACTGCAGACATGATGTGGGAGCTGCTGTCCGTTAGCAGCATTCTCAGGAGGGAGCTGCAGTCAGAGAGGGCTATCAGAGAGGTTTCACTAAACCTCTGGGTTTTTCGCTCAATGACCCTCAGCCATCCTTTCTTTCTTTGAGGCAAGAACCAGGAGACGTTGTGGATTAGGAGGGGTTTGCTACCAAGCACCTTGGGCCTATACAGCAGGATGCCTGACCCCCGGAGGGAGGCCAGTGATGCTGTTCAGAACAAGGGCTTTCTTCTTTCTTCTCTGAGCCCCACCCTAGTGCACAGTGTCCGTCTGCACATCCTGTCCACATCCAGCAATTCTGCACACACTCCTTCCAACCAAACAAAGCTGCTTGGACATTGGTATCACCGTTTTTAGACTTCTCAGGGACTGAGGAAATCAACTTTGTTTTCATTAATACATGATGATGCCACATCACTCTGAAGAGTGGGGCTTTCCAGGTGGCCAAGCAAGGGTGGAGGGGATGCTCTGTGCACTGTGCAACAAGGGCTCAGCACGCAGTGTCCTTCCTCAAAACCTCAACTCCTGCAGTCACAGAAGTAGCAAGACTGACGAGGATGATGAAAACCACCAAACACATTCTCTTGTTGCTTTAGATTGATCTCAGGCCAGAAAATCCATGGGCACCTCCTGCTGGTTCAAGAAGAACCAGTCTCCTCTGCCTTCCTCCCCTGGTCTTCCTCCAGCCTCCCCCGCAGTGCTCCTTCCTGGGAACAGCTGGGACAAGGCCAGGTTGTTGCTCTTCTCACCACCCGTCAGCACCCCTCGCTCAGGCCATCTGCAGTGTGTCTGTGGCCCAGCTCCCGAGCCTTTGTCCCACCTTCCCTGCTGCCCTCCTGCCTCCCAAACCTCCTGCTCTTGCCTGAAGCCTCCAGAATCTCTCACTCCCTAGAACATCAGGGCTCTAATGCCACTGAGGTGGCACAGACAGTACAGTCACAATAAGTTTGGCAGTTTCCATGCACTTGGTGACCTTCACTAGTCTGAGAAAGAAACTGATTCCTCATTATTTGCTATATTTAAAAACCCAGTTCTCAGGGACAGAGTGTACATGGTAGGGCCACATCTGGGGGCCATCTGGCAGAGTCTGCCAAATGACAAGCCACATATGACGGGCCAGCAGCACCTCTGCATTGGGATCTGGTCAGCACGAGTGCTGTGAAGACTCCCCATTCCTGTCCCTGCAGGAACATGCGGCCCAAGGCTCAAGCCTGTGGGGATAGTGGCTGGGATCCCTCCTTGACTGACATGATGCTCAGAGCTGTCCATGGAGCCACCTGACCCCAGCTGCCACATGCAGGGCTGGGGGCGCAGAAGATGAGGCCCACCTAGGAGGACACGCTGTGGAGTAAAGGAGGCAGTTCGGGGGTCAGAGATCTTCGACTTAGTAGCAAGGGAAGGGGATGCAGAGGTGGGGATGCCCAGGCTTCTGGAGGGGGAGACATGGGAGGGGGGCCACCAACCAAGAGAGGAGCCCCAGGGCAGGGAGGTTGAGGTGTCAGGGCTCCAAGGAGGTGGTCTCTGGCTGGAGACCCTGAGGATATGCCTTTGGAGAAGAGGGAGAGTAGGAGCAGGGAGGAGAGGAGAGTGTGAGGGGTTGGGCCACACACATGCGGCGGTGGGGGGCATTTCTGTGAGGACAGGGAGAAGTTGTGGGTAGAGGGGCCTCCCCTCACTCTGTGCCTTGCCCCCCTACAGACCTTTCCCTCCTTCCGCACCTCCCTTTCTCTTGTTTTTTTGTTTGAAAGGCTTACATATGTTTAAAAAACTGTTCTTTCTTTTAGTCTTCCTTCCATTCCTTGAAATTCATAATTCCTCAAAGCAGTTAGTCTCACAGGGATTTAGAAGAAAGAAAAATCTGATTAAAACTGCTCAGCCAGCAGGAGGGCAGACAGCACTGGCTGCCTCTGGCTGGGGGGTGGGGTGGGGCTTCCCGGGCCACAAGCCTGGCACCTGCAAGCACGCGCACGCGCGCGCACACACACACACACACACACACGCTCCCCCTCCCACCAGCTGACATGCAGGTGTCCCAGGCAACCCACTGCCCTAGGACCCCCAGCTCTGTGGGTTAGGGAGGGGATGAGTCCCACACAGCCTGGAATGCAGCATGGGTCCCAAGGACACCATTTCTTAAGTGACCCTCCTGTGGACCCAGCAGGGAAATGGGGGGAGGGGAAATTAGTTATGGCTCCTCCAGATTTCATCAGAGCAAATGGCTCACAGCTGACTTCCCCAAATGCACACACAGCGGTAGGTCATGGGCACTCAAATGCCACCACCTCTCAAACTCAGCCTTCAAAGAAAGAGCGTGCATTTAATGATAGACCTTCACAAAACAGTACCTGTGGACTGTGTGGAAACTCCCTGGGCCAGTCATTCTGGATAACTGGAATTTCCCATACTTGATTTGACTTTTATGGGGAGAATAGAGAACACAGCTGTGTTTTCCTTCATTTTTCATCTGGAAATCTTTTAACCTTTAGGCTGGTCAAGGACCCTTTTGAAAATCTGATGACCAATTGTCTCAGAAAAGCAGACCTTAAAAATAAAAATTGTGCACACCATTTTGGAACTCCATGGGCCCTTGGATAAGTACCCCTGCAGTGAAGTTTCCCTCCAGCCTCCTGAAGCTGTGGCAGCCAGCTGCAGCCACTGCCAATTCTGTGCCATTGCAGGAGGAATTCAAGGAAAATAGGCACTCCCTGGGGACGCTGCAGCATGGGCTGCCTTTGTGGGGGATCACAGCTCATGGCCTCTGAAGCTGGAAGACTCACTAGGATCACCTGTCCAAGCAGAGAGCCCAAGAACCCCAGACAGGCTCAGGAGTGAGCAGACTCAGATCTGTAGCCAATTTTTATGTTAAAAGGTTTTTCTTCCTAATAGAGGGCCTAATAGAGGAACGCAATGAGAGATGAAACATTGGACTAGCAAAGCAAACCAAAGCTGTCCTGCTGAGAAATGAAGAATGGGCTTGAACTGTTTTATTTGTGACACTTACACACCAAATGAGTTTGGGATTCCCCCCACACCAGCCTGTGCTCCAGCACCAATGGGGCGTCCTACCGGAGTCAGCACAGAGCCCACAGGTGGAAGTGTAACAGCCTGAACAGAAGTGACTCCATTTTGTTAAGCCTTTGAATGTAAAAATGTGTTCTCTCCTGTACCCAAAACACATAGCCTGCAGTTATTTGCCAGAACAAAATGACTCTTGCTCTCACATTGTACACAAATAATTAGAAGGAAAATTATTAACCCAGATGGCCATTCTGTACTAGCTTGCTAACCTGATCTAATTTCAGAATAATAGGAACTGAACCCACGGGCAATGAACTATGACGCTGGCCAACTCCAGCATCCGGGAAGCTCCTTGACGATTATCTGAAACACTCAAGCATGTCTGCACATTCCCCATTTGGTCACCGTGAATCAACTTTCCACCCCAGACCTCTATAAAACCCTTTGGCAAACCTGGGAGAGGAGGAGACCGTCTTTGAGACATGAGTCCACCATTTCCCCAGGCTGCCGGCTTCCTGATTAAAGGCTGCCTTTCCTTACACCAACCCTTGTCTCTTGTTTGTTGGCTACTGAGCGGCAAGCAAATGAACCTTTGGAGGTCTCAGTAACTGAAGGGTTCAGTCCCACAAGACTGCCCCCACTTCAGATGCCAGCGGTGAGTCTTGGGTACTTGGGGTACCCACACTTCTGTCTGAATGGTTACAAAATCGGGGGTCCCCATGACCCCCACCCCTGTCAGGTTAATAATTTGCTAGAACAGCTCATAGAACTCAAGAAAACACTTTACTTATTATTACCAGTTAATTACAAATGGTACAAATGAACAGCCAGATGAAGAGGCGAACAGGGTGAGGTCTGGAAGGGTACCAAGCCCAGGAGCTTCTGTCTGTGTGGAGCTGGGTGTGTTGCTGTGAATGTATTCGCCAACCTGGTTTCCCTGAACCCTGTCACTTAGGGGTACTTATGGAGGTTTCATTATGTAGGCATGACTGATTAACTCATTGGCCATGGATGATCGGCTCAACTCCTCTCCTCTCTCCAGAGGTGGATATGGGGCCGAAAGTCACAACCTTCTAATCATGCCTTGGTCTTTCTGGCACCAGCCCCCATCCTGAAGCTGGGGGTGTGGGGTGGGGGGCGGTCCTAGCCACCAATCATCTCATTGTTCTGGAGATTCCAAGGATCTTAGGCCTCTGTGCCAGAAACAGGGACAAAGACCAAATATATTTCTTCTTATTGTATCACAGGGCTTCACATCTTAGCCTTCCATGGACATGAGGCCTTGGGCCACTGAGGGTTCTCTGTGCCTGGGATACAAAGACCCATCCCTTGCAGACCTTTCCCATGGGCCCCTGGGAGGGGCCCTCGCAATTTCATACCATAATTTTGTATTCTGATTCTTAAAGGGAGCTCCCTGTTCTCATAAACCCCACGCCCCACAAATCTGCTTCATTTTTTTTGGGGGGGGGGTTGGTGGCTGGCTGGTATGGGCATCTGAACCTGTGACCTTGGTGTTACAGGGCTATGCTCTAACCAACTGAGATAACTGGCCAGCCCTACCACAAATCCTCTTGAGTATAATAATACAGATTGGCTTTTTTCATCACAGAAGCTACAATAGAGCCAGAGCCTTGAATCAGTAAATCCCAGTCCAGCAAGTTCGTTCATGGAAGCACAGTAAGCCAAGCACATATTCGATTTCCAAAGCTGGTCTGTGTCCACAGACACCGAGTCCCCCAAGTACCTGAACCTCTTGTGGCTCAACCTCCCCCTCCACCTCAGGGACTCAGTAGCTACCTCTGAAACAAGCCAATTCCTGCGATCCACAGTGGAATCACTGTTCTGTGCTCCCCTGAATTACACTCTTCATGCGTCCTACCCCAGGGGTACCTCACATCCAGGCAGAGCAGGGTTGGTCCTGGAGCCCTGTTTGGAAACTCAGGCACCTTTCTCTGTCACTCATGTCCCCTCTCCCCAGCATGCGAACCACACTGCCATCTGAAAGAAAGTGAGCCGAGATGCGGGGTACCGTTCAAGCTCTATTACAGAAAGAAATCTGCCCAGCTGTACTCAAAATGAAGGACAGCCCGGGGCTGCCCTGAAAATGGTGAACAGCACTAACAATGGGTTTGCGAGCGTTTATATTAGCTTTTGGGCACGAAATGTAGGGGAGGAGGGACCACTAGGTTGATGTAACTGTGTGGAGCACTGCACCGATGCAGAAGCCGGAAAACTGTTTCTAAGTCAGGAGATTTCTCATAAAGGGAAGAGGGGAGGAGGGGCTTGGTGCTGGAGAGTAAGACGAGGCCAGCGGCTATTTCGTGCTGGTGCTTAGTGTGTGCACAGTGGCACCGGCCACGTCTGAAATCCATTACCATCCTCTCTCATCGGCCCGGCCCCCACCTTGGTTCCTGACTCATGGGTGAGTTTGACAGTCTGCATTTAACCTAGATTAAAATCGCTTCAAAATAAGATATTCAACTTTGGTGTGTTGCTGATGTTTATCACAAATACAAGATGCAATCAACTCCTTTATCTTGACAGCTGAGCTGGCAGGGCTTTAGAGTGAATGGCATCTTGAAGTTCTGACTCAACGTGACGAAAGTGCACGGCGATGTCTGGGACAGGCTAGAATGTCATTTGTAAGCACAGTCACCGTGCTTGACAGGTCAGCGCTCTGTGGAATCGGCTCCTTGCCACTCCGACGGCAATTTCCACGCACAGCTAGCGCTTCATTATTTATGGTAATAGGGGACAGGGATGGCACGGAGAATTGGAATCAGCACATCATTAAACAGTAAGACGCACTTGGGAAGTAATTCAGTCTCCCCTCTCCAAGCCCGCCCTAGGGCAACTGCTACAAAACCCGCAGCCCGCCCCTTCCTCGCCCTTCGTCCCCTGAACAGGATGTTTCCTCCCTTCCTGGAGGAACCGGACAAGGACCCTCGGGACGAGCCTCAGATGCGGCGGGCAAGTCCTTGAGAACTGCGAGTTCAACAACGCAAGTCCGCTTCTCCTCCTGAGGTAATTCCCGGACTTCACTCACCTCAGGTCCTGCTGGTTTGGAGGAGCCTGGCTGCGCCTCCGGCCTCTCTGAAGAAGCCGCGGATACCCGCCTGCGGGGTGGCGCGAGTGGGCGTGAAATGTGGGCGTGTGGGAGTGTGAGGGGGAGTGTGTGTTAGAGTGAGAGTGGGAGAGGAAGCGTGTAAAGTGGGAGAGTTGTGTGAAGGAGAAGGAAAGTGTGAGGGAGAGTGCATGAGAGCTGTTTATGAAAGTGTGAGTGTGAGAAGTGTATGTGGTGCATGTGAGAGACTGTATGAGTGTGGAGGTGTGAGTGTGAGAAGTGTATGTGATGTGTGTGTGAGACTATGAGTGTGGAGGTGTGAGTGTGAGAAGTGTATGTGATGTGTGTGTGAGACTATGAGTGTGGAGGTGTGAGTGTGAGAAGTGTATGTGATGTGTGTGTGAGACTATGAGTGTGGAGGTGTGAGTGTGAGAAGTGTATGTGATGTGTGTGTGAGACTATGAGTGTGGAGGTGTGAGTGTGAGAAGTGTATGTGATGTGTGTGTGAGACTATGAGTGTGGAGGTGTGAGTGTGAGAAGTGTATGTGGTGTGTGTGTGAGACTGTATGAGTGTGGAGGTGTGAGTGTGAGAAGTGTATGTGGTGCGTGTGAGAGACTATGAGTGTGGAGGTGTGAGTGTGAGAAGTGTATGGTGTGTGTGAGACTGTATGAGTGTGGAGGTGTGAGTGTGAGAAGTGTATGGTGTGTGTGAGACTGTATGAGTGTGGAGGTGTGAGTGTGAGAAGTGTATGGTGTGTGTGAGACTGTATGAGTGTGGAGGTGTGAGTGTGAGAAGTGTATGGTGTGTGTGAGACTGTATGAGTGTGGAGGTGTGAGTGTGAGAAGTGTATGGTGTGTGTGAGACTGTATGAGTGTGGAGGTGTGAGTGTGAGAAGTGTATGGTGTGTGTGAGACTGTATGAGTGTGGAGGTGTGAGTGTGAGAAGTGTATGTGATGTGTGTGTGAGACTATGAGTGTGGAGGTATGAGTGTGAGAAGTGTATGTGGTGCGTGTGAGAGACTGAGTGTGGTGTGAGTGTGAGAAGTGTATGTGATGTGTGTGTGAGACTATGAGTGTGGAGGTGTGAGTGTGAGAAGTGTATGGGGTGTGTGTGTGAGTCTGTATGAGTGTGGAGGTGTGAGTGTGAGAAGTGTATGGGGTGTGTGTGTGAGTCTGTATGAGTGTGGAGGTGTGAGTGTGAGAAGTGTATGTGGTGTGTGTGTGAGTCTGTATGAGTGTGGAGGTGTGAGTGTGAGAAGTGTATGTGGTGTGTGTGAGAGACTGTATGAGTGTGGAGGTGTGAGTGTGAGAAGTGTATGGTGTGTGTGAGACTGTATGAGTGTGGAGGTGTGAGTGTGAGAAGTGTATGGTGTGTGTGAGAGACTGAGTGTGGAGGTGTGAGTGTGAGAAGTGTATGTGGTGCGTGTGAGAGACTGTATGAGTGTGGAGGTGTGAGTGTGAGAAGTGTATGTGGTGTGTGTGTGAGTCTGTATGAGTGTGGAGGTGTGAGTGTGAGAAGTGTATGTGGTGCGTGTGAGAGACTATGAGTGTGGAGGTGTGAGTGTGAGAAGTGTATGTGGTGTGTGAGAGACTGTATGAGTGTGGAGGTGTGAGTGTGAGAAGTGTATGTGGTGCGTGTGAGAGACTGTATGAGTGTGGAGGTGTGAGTGTGAGAAGTGTATGTGGTGTGTGTGAGAGACTGTATGAGTGTGGAGGTGTGAGTGTGAGAAGTGTATGTGGTGTGTGTGTGTATGTGAAGCCGTTCCCTGAGGCCGGGCTAGAGGTGGAAGGAGGCGGAGCCTGCAGGCCTGGGAGGAAGCCACGCCCCCACCCCCCACCAGCCGGTGGGCTGCGCTCCTCACTTTGAGTCTATAGCTGCACTCCCTAACGTTTACTTTTTCTTTGGGGCCGGCCCAGTGGTGCACTGCTACAGTGCGCTGCTTGAGAGCGCAGCAGCACTCCCGCCAAGGGTTCGGATCCCACATACAGACCGGTTCCCGCTCACTGGCTGAGTGAGGTTCAGGTGTGACACTGAGGGTTGCGATCCCGTTGCCGGACATGAAAAAAGACAAAAAGGAAAAAGTTTTAAATTTTCTGGGCCGACCCTGTGGCTCACTCTGGGGAGTGCAGTGCTGGGAGCACAGCGGTGTTCGCGCCACGGGTTCAGATCCTATCCCACCACAGGTTTGGATCCTATTCCGCTGCGGGTTCGGATCCTATACAGGTATGGCCAGTGCGCTCACTGGCTGAGTGCGGTGCGGGCGACACCAAGCCAAGGGTTGCGATCCCCTTACAGGTCACAAAAAAAAAAAAAAAAAAGGAAAAAACTTTTTTAAAAAAAGTTTTAAATTTTCTGATTACAAAATATTACACTTTGAGTAAAAGCATAAACAAGTAAAATTACAGTTTGTAAATCCACTTCCCCACCCCCAGAGAACACAGTTAATATTTTGGTACCTTTGAGTCTTTGCTTACGTCCATTTTTATGACGTGGGAACATACTGACTATATCGCTAACCAACCCATGTTTCCCAGCTTCGGATCTTCAACAGTTGCCCACGATATTAAATACGCTTTTTTTTTTTTTTTTTTTTTTTTTTTTTTTTTACGCTTTTAAACCAGCCTTCAGCACAGAATTTCATCATAAGTACTGTTGAGAAAATATAAGGAAACCGGTCAGGGCCCCTGGGAGGTTCGGAGTCTGGCCAAGCGGCTGTGGGCATGCGCGTGCGCAAGGGTGTTCCTTGTGATTGCGCATGTGCTTCCGGGTTGTTGTTGTTTTTAAATTATGGACTTGAGTATAAAGGACTAACTGCCCAGATGCGGGAAGCTTCTAGAGGACGCTCCAGGAAGCCCTATTCGGTCGGCTGTTCCTACTTCTGAATAAAGCTTATTATTTCTTCACCCACAGCTCCAAGGACGTTTTCCTATTACCTAGATTGAAGACCTGCATGTGGAGGGTTTGTGACCCGGTCTGGACAACGGGCTCGACGGGTGACACCCGAGCCCTAGCTCTACAAGTGCAGATCATAATTCAACACATTAGTAGGCATTAAATAATTTTTTTCAGTTCTATAAAGTGTGTCTTCTATACATCCTTGAGATAAATTCCTAGAAATGAAATTACTGGGGCAAAAATATAACCTTGTAGGAATTTTGATTCATGGAAATGTAAAGGATAAAAATGTTACTAAAATAAGTAGTTGACCCTTTATATAAACTGTTACTATTATCACAGAATTTGTTACCAACAGGCCAGGCTCGGCTTGCCCTCTCTCCTTAAACAAATGACCTGAAAATCCAAAAGTTGATGCAGGGATTGGCAGGTTTATTCAGATTACCGGTACTCAACTAAATGTCTAACCAAGCAAACAAACAGAGAAAAGAGGAGCAGTGGGGTCCAGTTTAGCCTAGTCCTAATCTGCGGGGCCAACCTATTCCATTAACAGTAATTGATACAAGTTCTCCCCATTGTTTTCAGCATAAAGAAGAAAAGTATCGGCTAGATTTAAATTAGAAAAACAAAGCATAGCCAGGAGCCCTCCAGGGTGCACCTACATACAATCCAACCAATCAGCAGAAGAGGGCTCAGAAAATCAGAGAAAGGTAAAGAGAATAAAGCATTGCCTTGTCAGAAGTTAGGCCAGGGACTCCAGGAGATACTTACCAGCAGCAGAGACATGGGAGCAAAATAGTCCCAGTGGCCACTTGCCTCTTGCAGCTAGAATCCTCTCTGGTACCCAAAGCTTTCCAGTTTTTGCCAGTGATTAAATTAGGCTCTCCGATTCCAAAGTCATAGAAATGAACAATGTACCCAAATAGTAAAGCAAGCACCACTTTATTAAAAGAGGAGATAGACTTATGCATGGGGGGTAGCAACAGTATAGCTAGCCCCCTGAGGGGAGCTGTTCAGGGTCTTTTATAGGGAAAGGAGTTAAGGGGTGGCAGGCCAGTGTCACTGGAGGTGGTCCGTTCCGTTCTTCCTGGTTGCGTCATGGGTGCATGCTCAGTAGGCAGTGGTGTGCATCGCTGTCACCCCAGGAGGGTCATTGTAGCAGTCACCTTGATGCTTTGTGCCCAGATGGGAATTCCTAAAGGGGTCTTAAGGTTAATCTGTAACTTTTACAATCATAGTAAACAAGCCCTGGGGAGGGGTTTTGCAACTCAGTAAATATCTGTTTCCTCTCTTATCTCGGTCTGTTTTGTCAGGGCAGCCCCTGGGGTAATCATTTGCCCTGAGGGGTCTCATGACTGAGGAGTGGAAATGTAACAAAGTGTCCTCTGCAGGGAAAATGGAGTCAGTTTGGTTCACAGGCCTAGCCTTACCCTTTTTCAAAATTACAACTTAATCCTTGTTTTCTTGCACCATGTCCAGAAAATAGGGTTTCATCATAAAGCAGAGAGAAAGAGGGTCGGTTTGGAGCTGAAGGGCAATGACCTAATGACTGGCACAGCAGCTGTATTTGTTCGGGTGTGTTTTGATTTGTCCCAAAGGTTTCTGTTTTTTCACTTAAAACATTTTTTCTTCGATGTGTTTTCTCATTTTTAAATTGAGATATAATTCACATACTATAAAATTCACTCTTTTAAGGCATACTAGTCAGTTGTTTTTAGTATATTCACAGTTGCGCAACCTTCACCACCATCTAATTCCAGAACATTTTCATCACCCCCAAAGTTAACCCCACACCCATCAGCAGTCACTCCCTATGGCTCCTCCTACCTAGCCCCTGGCAACCACTAACCTACTTTCTATCCTTACGGATTTCCCTGTTCTGAACATTTAATATCAATGGAATCATACATACATGGTCCTTTGTGACTGGCTTCTTTCACTTAGCATGGTGTTTTCAAAGTTAATGTATGTTGTAGTGTAAATCAGTACTTCATTCCTAGTTATTGCCTGTCTTCCACTGTATGGAGATACCACAATCTATTTATTCATCAGTTGATGGGCATTTTGGTTGTTTTCACCTTCTGTATGTTATGAAATAATATTGCTGTGAACATTCTGTAAGATTGCTGAGGAAGGAGACGCTAGCCAGGTAAAGGAAGAAAAGATTTTACTAGCAAGCAGCAAGCAGACCTGCCAGGCTGAGCTGAAAAATGGTATCAGCTCTCAGAGGCAGTTGGTTGTCTTCTTTTATAGGGTTAAGATTAGCATCTGGCCTAGCCTAGGAAGACAGTCACAATGTTCCATTGCAGGTACAGTTTGCTTATGGGAACAGAGACTTGGGGAGACAGAAACCTTGGGCTAAGGGAGGGAAACAGTTACAATATTACTCTAAGTACAGCTTGCTGAGCCTGCTCATGGGAACAGAGACTTAGGGAGATAGAAACTTAGAGGAATGAAACTTAGAGAAACAAAACCAAAGGTTGTGGGCTTTTTAATAGTCAGGTTCTCAGTTACAAGGACCTAACACATTCATGTACAAGTTTCTGTGTGGATGTATGTTTTCATTTGTCTTGGGTATGTATCTAGGAGTGGAATTGCTGGGTCATAATTATATGCTTAATTTTTGAGGAACCACTGAACTGTTTTCCAAAGTGGCTCCACCTGTCAAAAAGTTTTGGTTCTTATCTTCTCCATTGCTCTTGTTCTTGTTTATTTATGTGCATATCCCTGGACTGGCAATAGCAGATGGTGCAGTGGAGGCAGAGATGGGTGTAGGGGCCTATGTGGTTGTGCAGATCAACTGCTCCCTCTTCTGTCACTCGAGTGAAGGGCAGTTTCTTTAATAAATGATACCCTTTTTCTGCTGTCATAGGTTGCTACTGTGCTCTCTTGCTTCAGCTGGCCTTTGCTTTTTAAGCTATTTTTCTCTTTTCCTCTCTTCTATGTGTGCTGTAGACATGAGCAAGAGGTGGTTTTGTTTTCTTTCCTTGTTCATCTGTCAGTTTTAAGGAGAATGGGTGGTGTCCGGTTCAAATTGGCTGTGGTAAGTAACAAGAGGAGCCAGGCAAAGGGTTCAAGGCAAGCTTTAATGGAAGCGCTCTCAGGCGAGGTTCCACAGCCCTCAAGGGAGTGAGGCTGGGAAAGTCGCACCCAGAGTGGATACAAGCAGGTATTTATAGGGGAGGGCTGTGGGTGAGTTTTTTGACCATATATGATAAGGAATGGAGCAGGGTTCAGTTTCTGGTTCCTGCCTTCTGAGGAGGGGGGAGGGAAGGGGATGGAGTTCACAAGATGGAGGGGAGGGGTGGAGTTCACAAGGTGGAGGGGAGGGGTGGAGTTCACAAGACGCAGGCTCCATCGCTACTCTGTTGCTGATTTCCAGTCCTCCCGATCCTGCCGGCCCAACATTCTGACCTTTTTTTGTTGTCATAGGGCGATGACTCAGATCTGGCTACTTCCTGCTGAGTAGGGGGTGTTGTAGGGGTTGTCAGAAGTGGGCACGTGGGAGTAGGAGTGCAGCAGAAGCTGGTTGAGAGATACCCTAGACACCTCTCGAATTCATTCGAACTTTGGCAAGAGTGTGGAGATTGGTTTCGACTACACCTGTTTCATTGATGTAGTAACAGCATCTTCCTTGAGGAACATGCAGGTGCCGCCTCTATCTGCAGTGAGGAGGTTCAAGGCGAAAAGCAGGGATAGAGAAATTAACTGAGGCCTGGCAGTTGCAAAATTCTTTTATAAATTCACCCTTCACAAACCACTGTTGTGACTTACTCAGACCTTCTGTGATGTGCTTAAACTTTTCTTCTTTGTCCCCATACTTCTTTCCATTCTGGAGCAATCCAGCCATTCTATTCTAGGACAAAATTCACTACACAAGATGCTTCTCCACACAAAAGTATTTTTTCTTTTTTTTTTTTTCCTTTTTGTCTTTTTTCGTGTCCGGCAATGGATCGCAACCCTCAGTGTCGCGCCCATACCGGACCGGGACTGGCAACGGGATCGCAACCCTCAGTGTTGCTCCCACACCTCGCTCAGCCAGTGAGCGGGAACCGGTCTGTATGTGGGATCCGAACCCTCGGCGGGAGCGCCTCCACACTTCCAAGCGGCGCACTATAGCAGTGCGCCACCGGGCCGGCCAGTACTTTTTCTTTTTAACCTTTGTAACCACAATGACATCTTCATAGCTTTCCCATATCTCCTCTTTTCCTACAATCTTGTCTCCTTTTTAGCAACAATACCAAATTAGCCTCATTTGCCTAAGAATTGCATACAGCATGATCTGTTTTTGGCTGCATTCACAACTTTGGCCTTAAAACCTTCTAGCAAAGATAAATGCAATCCTGTTTGACCAGTAAACCCAGGGGGAAAATGTATGCTGATAGTTCTGATAACATTTCTCATAGCAGTCTGATTTTCAAAAAAACCTTTTTACCCCCCTTTTTTTTCAGTAAACTTCTGCTTTAACACTTGCAGAACTCTGCACAGATAGACACACTTTGTCCAGGTTTCTGTTAACTAAAATCTCCATCTGTATCCTGAATCAGTAGCGGTGGGACTAAGAGACAGAGTCAGGAGAATGGTGACGTGATAGCCGAACCCGGGTAGGCCCCAAAGGCTGTGCCGTCCATACGTCTTGGGAGGAGGCCTCAGAAGGGGCACACTTAAGTTTGGAAAGGTGTGCCCAGGGACAGTGTCCCAGAATTTTGCGGCTGTGGGGGTGGTTAGAACCACCGTGTAGGGACCAGTCCACCTGGGCTGTAGGGTTTTTGGATGTGGTTTTTTCAGTAAGATGCTATCTCCTGGGGTTAAAGCCTGGGGAGTATCCACGGTGGGGTCCCCAGGGGTGGGAGTAACTGAGTCAGTGTGGGCCCACAAAAGGGCCCTTAAAAGGGTTAGGTAGAGTAGGTGGGATAAAAGGGGTGGTGGTGAGGCTGGAAAGTTGTGGGTCAGCAGGAAGGGCCATCCGTAGAGGAGTTCAAAAGGGCTGAGGCCTGATGGCCCCCTAGGGGTGGCCCTAAGCCTTGTAAGTGCCAATGGGAGGAGGGTTGGCCAAGAAAAGCGGGTCTCGAGGGAAAGTTTAGTAAGATGTTCCTTGAGGAGGCCGTTGGCTGTCTCAATCTTACTCAAGGATTGGGGATGGTAAGGGATGTGGAGTTTCCAGGTGACGTTCAGACTTTTGGAAACCTGCTCGGTGACACTGGAGGTGAAGGCTGGGCCATTGTCAGATTGTAGGGTCTGTGGGAGGCCAAAACTTGGGATTACATGTTCAATGAGTACAGCAGCTACCACGTCCACTGTTTCTCGACCTGTGGGGTAAGCCTCAATCCATCCTATAAAGGTGTCCACCAAAGTTAGTAATGGTAGGTTTTGTGACGTGGCATGTGGGTGAAATCAAGCTGCCAGTCCTCCCCCCATTGATGGCCTTGGAGCTGATGGTTAGGTTCCACTCTGCGAATTCCCCCTTGAGAGTTAACAGCAGAACAGGTGCTGCAAGACTGATGAACCTCCTCAATGAGCTTTCAGAGGTGTGGGTTATGGAAAAGGGGTTCTAGGAACCGATATGAAGCTTTTGGACCAATGTGGAGGGATTGGTGGACGTCTGTAGTGATGCTGCAGGCTAGGTGGTCTGGGAGGGTGACCTTATCTTGGATAAAAATCCAACCATTGTCCCTGATAATTCCCCCCAACTGATAGAGGGTCTGAGTTTCTTCTTTGGTATACAAGGGGGAATGGGGTGTGTTGAGGAAAAGGAGAGGAGCTGGGCCAGAGCCTAGAGCCATAGCCCAGGCCATGGAATTGGCTTTATCGTTGCCTTTAGATATAGGGTCTTTAGAGGACTGGTGGCCGTGGCAGTGAACAATAGCCACCTCGGTTGGGAGGCTAAGGGCCTCAAGTAGCTTTGAGATGAGGAGCCCCTTGATTATTGGGGTCCCTTTAGTAGTGAGGAGTCCTCATTCTTGCCAGAGGACAGAGTGAGTATGGGTGATGAGGAAAGCATGTCTGGAATTAGTGTATATAGTGACCCGTTGTCCCTTGGACAGGTGGAGGGCCCGAGTGAGGGCTATCGGCTCTGCCTTTTCAGAGTCTGTTCCGAGGGGAAGGGGTACAGCCTCTAAGGTGGCATCTAGTGTAGCAACAGCATAGGCTGCATGGCTTTGGCTGTCCGGGGCAATGAGAGAACTACCATCTACGGAAAGCACATGGTCAGGATTAGATAGGGGCCGGCCAGAGAGCCCTGGGAGTGAGGGAATAAAGTCCTCTAAAAGTTGAAGACAGGAATGTAAAGGGTCGGGAGTAGTGGAGGGAGTAGGCAGAGGGTCGCAGGGTTTAAGCCAGGGGAGGTGGATAAAGAAATTTGGGGATTTTTGATGAAAAAGACGTGGTACAGTTGGATTCTGGAAGGGGTCAAATGGGCAAGGGATTTGTGGCTGAGCACATCCCCCAAGCGACAGGAGGAAAAGACAGTGAGGGGTTGGCTCAAAGTAAGCTTAAGAGCTTCTTTGATCAGGGAGGCAGCAGCTGCTAATGCCCTCAGACATGGCTGCCATCCCTGGACCGTGACATCTAGCTGTTTTGATGAGTGTGCCACTGCCCGATAGGCCAGTCCTGCAGGCTGGGCCAGGAGGCCGGTAGCCAAGCCAGAACGCTCATCCGTAAATAGATGAAAGGGCTTTGAAGGGTCTGGGAGAGCCAGAGTGGGTCCTGCAGTAAGACAATCCCGTAGCCTAGAGAAAAAGTTGTTTAATGGTGGGGTCAGTTAATGGTCCCTGTGAGGTGTCCTTAGCTGCTTTGTATAGGGGTCACACTAGGAGGGTGAATTTGGGGATCCACTGTTGGAAGAAACCCACAAGGCCCAGAAAGGAGAGGATGTCATCGGCACTCTGGGGAGGCTGGAGATCCCGGAGGAGGCAGATATGGTCCCCTCTAAGGGACTTGGAAGTGGGGGTTAGGGATATACCTAGGTAAGTAACTGTGGGGGTGCAAAGTTGAGCCTTGGAAGGAGTGACCCGATAACCCCTAGACCCAAGGAAATTGAGAAGGGTGGCAGTATCCTCTTAGAAAGAGGATAATGAGGTGCTGCAAAGAAGGAGGTCATCCACATATTGGAGGGGCGTGCTGTACTTTAGAGTGCAAAGATTGAGATCTTTGGCTAAAGCCTGGCTGAAAAGATGGGGACTACTTCTAAAGCCTTGTGGCAAAATAGTCCAGGTAAGTTGTTATGAAGTATGTGTATCAGAGTCCTCCCAAGTGAAGGCAAAAAGGAAATAGGGTCTGGATGAAGTGGGACAGAGACGAAAGCATCTTTCAGATCCAAAACGGAAAATCGGGAAGTGGTAGGGGGAATGTTGGAGAGCAGGGTATATGGATTGGAGATGACCAGCTGGAGTGGGACTACAGCATCATTAATAAGTCTCAGATCCTGCTCTAGGCTCCGGTGGGCTTCTTTACGGGGAGGATGGGGTGTTGCAGGGGTAGCTAATGGGTATGAGTCCCTCCTGGTGGAGCCAGTCTATGATGGGTTTGAATCCTTGTCAGTGGGTTTCTGAAATCGGGAATTGAGGACGGGAAGGAAAGGTGGTTTGATTTTTTAATTGTATTTTTACTGGGGAATGGTGAGAAGCTACTATTGGCTTAGAAGTATCCTAAACCTGGGGATCTACTGATAATGGGAAGTGGGGTGGTTGGGAAAGGTCAGGTGAAACTAGGGCCAAAATAAGGTGGGTGTAAACAGTGGGTGAGGGGGAAAGATTAATGGTGGCCTGAAGCTTGTGAAGGCTATCCCGGCCGAGGGGGACAGGGCAGGAGGGGATTATTAGGAAACAATGAGAGAAGGGAAACCCATCCAGGCTACAGGAAAGGGGTGGGATGGTCCTTGGATTAAGAGGTACTGTCAATTCCCATGACAACCACTGGGGAGGGGAAGCTGGTGCCCGAGTAGGAAGGCAGAACAGAGTAGGTAGCCCCCATGTCCAACAGGAAGGAAATGGACTTACCTGCTATCTGGGGCATGACCCTGGGCTTGGCATGGGTGAGAGGGGTTTCCGAGTCTGGGCCCCATCAGTCGTCAACCAGGCCAAGGAGCTGGAAGGTAAGACTTACTGGCTCGGAGTTTCCTCTGCGTGGAGGCACCAGGGATTCTCCAATGTCAGGGCAGATTTCCAGTGGCCCATCCTCCGGCATTGAGGGCATGGGTGCGTTGGTTCCTTTGGATTTGGACATTGATGAGCCCAGTGTCTGTCAGCGCCACACTTGAAGCAAGCCCCTGGGGGGAGGTATGCTGAGTTACCCCTTTCCAATGGCTCCTGGAGCCAGCCGGCTGCAGGGCTGCTACCAAGGCTTGGGTTTGGAGTTGGACCTTCTGCTGGACCTGGGCTTGTCTTTTAAGTTTGGCCGTTTCCTCCCGGGCATTAAAAACTTTAAATGCCATTCTCACCAAGTCGGGAATGGGAGTTTGAAGGCCCTCTTCAGCCTTTTTTAATTTTGGGGCAATATCAGGGCTGACTGAGAGATAAAATGGGTGGCCAGGACAGTAGCTCCTGCCGGGGTGGAGGGGTCTAGGCAGGTATACTGAAGTAGGACCTCAGTGACTCTGTTAAGGAAAACAGTGGGATTTTCAACTGGGCTTTGGGTGATTTTCTGCAGTTTGTCATAATTGACAGCCTTATTAGCAGCCGCCTGCATTCCGGTGATGAGGCACTGAACCATGCGGTTGCGGTGTAGGCCATTCTGATAGTCCCACCCAGGGTCTGCAGCGAGAACTGCCTGAGCTCCTACCGGCATAGTCGGATCAGTTAAATGGACATAATCTGCATGTTCTTGGGTGACAGCCTGGATGCATTCCCTTTCCTCTGCTGTGAGGGTTGTAGTCTGGATGACATGTAAATCATGCCATGTTAGGTCATACACTTGAGCTAAATATTGTAACTCCCTGGTTTAGTTTCCCAGGTTAGCAGAGTAGGAACCCAGCCGCTTTTCAGTTTGGGAGAGGTCTTGGTGTGAGAAGGGTGCATGAACTCGAACCACTCCCTCGGTACCGGCGACCTCCCTTAAGGTCGGACCAGGCCGGGGGTAGGTGGGATTACTCGGGACCATGCCGGGTGGAAATGGGAGGCGAGCCAGGGGGTGAAGGTACTGGGGCAGGTGCCGAAGTTACAGTAAGGGAAGGGGGAGAAGGAGGCTCTGGATAGGGAGGGGGAGAAAGAGTTGCTGGCCCCCAAGCCAGCGGGCTGGCCAGGTTTTCAGGGGGTTCAGACAGAGGAGAAGGGGAAGGATTCAGGGGTTTTAGGGGCAGACGGAGCCGGTGTGGTCCGAGCGAGGAGGACTTGGGAAATGGAGCAGCAGGTGCAGAGGGAGGGACGACAGCGTAGGTCCCAAAAAGACTGTACGTAAGGGACTTTGGACCATTTGCCTTGGCGCCTACAAAAGTTGTCCAAATCTGTGAGGACCTCATAGTCAAAGGTGCCCTCGAGAGGCCATAGAGACTGATTATCCGATTGATGTTGAGGCCGGGCCACTGAACAGTAATAGATAAGGTGGCGCCTTCTCAAGGGTCTTGTGAGAGTCCCCAAAGTATCGAGATTGGCCAGCAGGCAACCCAAAGGGGTTTTGGGGTCAGATTTGGACTGGGCAGTTTCCATGATTCCTGCCAGGCAGGCCAGGGATTAAAACAGGCGTACCCATTTAGAATCCCAGGCTGCGGATGGAGGGAAGGTGGCTGTCCTGAGGAGGGAGACGTCTCCCGATCCTCAGGCACCAAGTGGGAGTCACCTGGTGACTTGGTTGAGTAGTCCTGACGTGGCCACGCGTTTGCAGGCAGGACCACCCAGATCGGGGCATGGAATTGGGGGAACTTACCCAGTGTCTCGAGGCATGGGGCTCAGATGAGGTCCTTGTAATGGGAGGAGGGAGGCCTCCCACTGGAGCCGGGCCTCAACCTCCCCCCGGGTTACGGCACCAGATGTCTGGTTCAAATTGGCGGTGGTAACAGGAGGAGCCAGACAAAGGGTTCAAAGCAAGCCTTAATGGCTCGGAAGAGGTTCCAGGGCCCACAGGGAGTGAGGCTGGGGAAGTCACACCCAGAGTGGATACAAGCGGTATTTATAGGGGAGGGCTGTTGGTGAGGTTTTTGCCATATGGTAAGGAATTGAGCAGAGTTCAGTTTCGGATTCCTGCCTTCTGGGGAAGGAGGGGGGAGAGGGAGGGGGGTGGAGTTAACAAGGTGGTGGCTCCATCGCTACTTTGTTGCTGCTTTCCTGTCCTCCCCATCCCGCTGGCCCAACAGGTGCAGAGATTCTAGTTTAGGCTGCTGCCATTATCCTTTGGGAGAGCCTAAATGCAGTTTTTTTATTTATTTAATTTATTTTTTGAACCCAATCTGGATCAAAAATTTGCTCAAACAAATTTAGATAGCTCAAACACAAACCCGCAGAGCTTTGTAATCCAAGAGAGAACCTACCCATAATCCCCAAATGCAGCAAGAAAATAGTAAGAATGACAGGCTCAGCGGTCCCTGGGCCTGGCTACTTGATGCTCCCAGAGGTCGCTGGAGCTCTGCTTCTGATCCTGCCTGACTATACGAAATATGTTAAATGAACAAGTTGTAAAATTTAACTGGATTTATTTGAGCAAAGAAAAACAAAACAAAAATCAGGCCCACCATACCAGAGCAGGTTCAGAGAACTCTCCAAATGTATAGTTTTAGTTAGTGAAAAATGCCATGGGGAGAAAAAACAGACCGAGGAAAGAGAACACATAGGGATTCTGCATATACAGGATGTTGTTATGGGTTGAATTGTTTCCTGAAAAAAGATATGTTGAAGTCCTAACTCCCAGAACCTGTGAATATGATCTTATTTGGATATAGGGTCTTTGAAGATATAATCAAGTTAAGATGAGGTCATAATGAATTAGGTGGGCACTATCCAGTATGACTAAATGTCCTCATGAGAAGAGGACAAGAGACACATACACACAGGGAGAATACCAGGTGACAGTGCAGGCAGAATTTGGAATGATGCATCTACACCAAGGAACATCAAGGATTGACAGGAATCACCAGAAGCTCAGAGAAATACATGAACAGATTCTTCCAAGCTTTCAGAGAGAGCACACCCTGCAGACACCTTGATTTTGTATTTCTGGCTTCAGAACTGAGAGATATTAAATTTCTGGTGTTTAAGCCACCTGGTCTGTGGTTACAGCAGCCCTGGGAAATGAATACAGATGTCAAGAAGGCCGCTCCAGCAGCTTATACCTCAGGGAAGAGCTTTCTTGGCAGAGGATGGAGTGAGTGGGAAAGTTCTGAGGTGGGAACCTGCCTGGCAGGCTGGACAAGCAGCGGGGACAGGGAGGCTGGAGGGCAGCATTAAGGATGGAGACCAGCTCGTGTGGGCACAGCAAGGACTTCAGATTTGATTCTATCCGGGTTTGGGAGCCGTTTTCAGCAAGGAACAGCACGATGAGATTTTCATGATTTAAATAGTCCAGGCTTTCTATGGAAAACAGAATTGGGGAGACAAGAGTAGAAAGAAGATGATGTGTTAAGAAGCTGCTGCAACTGTCCAGGACAAGAGGGCATCGGGCTGGGCCAGGGGAGGGCCGTGGGGTGGGGAGCTGGGCTCGGGGTAGATTCAGAAAGTAGAGCCAACAATATGCTGATATGTCGGATGCTGGTGAGAGAGAAGAGATGAGCCAAGTCTGACTGCCAGATTTTTGGCCTGAACCACTGGTGACAACCTCTGCTGGGATGAGGTGGCTGGGGAGGAGGGACACAGAGAATTTAGTTTTGAACGTGTTACGTTTCAAATGCTGATTAGACATTCAAATGTATAAACAACTTCTGTTTTTTCTCAAAAGATGATTTAAATGGGTTCCTCGCATTCCTTAAATGGGCATGCCTATGATTTGCAAAATGCAGATGGGTCATCTCTGGAACATTCCTACATTGAGAACAGAGTCTTTAAATATGCTTAACCACAGAAGCAGGGGGAAAATCATGTATAGTCCAAGATGTGGACTCCAGCTTTCCCTGTGCAGCCTGCCTGAGGAATGGTTGCATGGCAGCCGGCGTGCTGTTCGCAGAGAGAGACCTCAGCCAGCTTGTCAGCACCGCCCTCCAATGTGACTTTAATAACAGCTTTTAGAGCACAACCTGGTTTTCTTCCCACAAGGAGGGAGTCAGAGGGGTGTAAGTGTTGCCTGGAGCGTGTCCATTATCACCAGCAAGAAAGCAAGTTGTAACTATCGATGTTGCATGCCAGCCACTGCGAATGTGGTGTCACCTCTTTAGAGAGAGCTGTTTTATCTAGGGAAGCACAATGGTTAGTTAACAGAGACAAGTACAAAATAGTTGAGAGAGATTTGAATTTTGGCTAGATTGGAGCACTTGACAGCTGCTCTGTAAGTGGCGTTGGGGCATTAAGGCTATTGTGTACTCTGTAGGTAGCTTTTTTTTTTTTTTAACTTTGCACTAGGCCCTGCTTATAGAGAACACCTCATACAAGTCTGAATCCACAGAAGACAGGCACAAACAGATGAAGGCAGAGGAGAGGGCACAAGGCAGGGGAGGAAAGGATGGAAGGCCGGGCCCAGATGCTCGGAGCTTGGAGCAAGTTCCTAACCAATGACTGCAACTTTCTCTCTGAGGTAGGAAGAAAGACTCAAGGGCTTCAGAAAACCAGAGACGTGAAATAGCCACCACAGAAGGTGGAAGGGAGAGCTGCTTGGGGTCACATCAGGATTGCGGGGCACCCGCACCCCAGCCGAGGTAATGTTTGACATTAAGATTTCTCTCTGGGCCGGCCCGGTGGCGCACTCGGTAGAGTGCGGTGCTTGGGAGTGCAGTGGCGCTCCTGCCGAGGGTTCGGATCCCATGTGGAGACCAGTTCCCGCTCACTGGCTGAGTGCGGTGTGGGCACAACACCGAGGGTTGCGATCCCGTTGCCGGTCCCCGGTATGGGCATGACACCAAGGGTTGCGATCCCGTTACCGGTCAGTAAAAAAAGACAAAAAGGAATTAAAAAAAAAAAAAAGATTTCTCTCTGGGCTGGCCTGGTGGCGCACTTGGTAGAGTGCAGCGCTTGAGAGCGCGGTGGCGCTCCCGCTGAGGGTTCGGATCCCATATAGAGACCAGTCCACTCACTGGTTGAGCGCGGTGTGGGCACAACACCGAGGGTTGCGATCCTGTTGCCGGTCACGGTATGGGCGCGACACCGAGGGTTGCGATCCCGTTACTGGTCACGAAAAAAGACAAAAAGGAAAAAAAAAAAAAAGATTTCTCTCTGATGGTGCCCAACAGTGCCAGCCCAGAAAGAGAAATGGCAGAAGGCTGGTCCATTCAGGCCAGTTTGGCCAGGTAAGCATCAAACGACAAAGGGCCAAGGAAGTTTCACATGTTGGCAAAGAATGAGGTTTGGAGATTGGTTGAGGAGCTAATTAATACAGGCTGTCATAACTATCAAAATGCTCACATTTTAGAGAGTCTTCCAGGGTACTACAATCCGACACAGGTCCAGGTCAGTGGGTGGGTTTATGCCAGGGTGGGGGCTCTGCTCCCCACATCGTGCAAGGACCCAGGTCTCGGTGGTACCAACTTCCACATAGGGCCACCAGGTCTCCCCGCTGGCTGTGAGTGGCCAGCCGGAGGCTGGGGAGGGAACAGCGGGCAGTGCACATGCACAGTTGGTTTTAAAGCCGTCAGACTGGAAGTGGTTCAAGGGTGACCTCACCTAGCTGCAAGGGATGCTGGGAAATGTCATCTAGTAATGTTTCCAGGAAAAGGAGGAAGTGAGTTTAGTGACCAGCAGCCAGTCTTCACTGGAATCCAAGCAGCACAGGGTGTGACAGGAAGACGAGAAAGCCCCCCAGGGGGTTAGAAGAGAGTCTCTTTCCATTAGAGGAAATTATGGTAGGTTTGAAAACCAACCTCAAGTGTTTCCCAACCGGAGAATTGAGATGGGAATTCTCCAGTTGAGTGCAGTGAAATTTAAGGAGATTGAGAAACTCTAACAGATATAAAAAAGAAGTTAGTTAGAAGCACAGCTGTCAGCCACACTTCTCACATCTAAGGTGCAGAACGACGTTATGCACACCAACACAGCTGTCCCTACTCACAGTCATGTCACAGAACCATGTCACAGCACTGGGAAAACTCGGCACTTAACTTATATAGAACAAAATAATTCATATTTAAGAATTCTTCAGATTTTAATATGTGTCAAGAGGAATTTACTGGCAAAATGTGAGGCTACACCTCCCTCTAATGCTATTACTAAAAATGACTTTTAGAAATGTGCTCCCTATATCCTTGTGAAGCACACTGAACATATGTTTAATAGATGGAGAGACTGAGATCCAGAGCAGTTACAACTCAGATCAAGTGCCCAGTCAGGGTATGGAGCTCCACTGGTTGGGCACAGGGTTAGGGGCAGTTGCTGTGGACTCGGGAGCCAGTCCCAGTGCATGGATGGAGTGGAGTAACAGAAAGCAGGCATGTAAGAGATGTACTGTGTGAGGTGCTCCTGTACACCCCGGGCAGGCTCTCAGAGGCAGGTGAACTTCCCTTTCAGGGCCCAGGTGACAGGGCCCAATTCATTAAAATAGTGGACCTGTCAAGAATGTCACAAAAACCATAAAATGCAGTGGAGGGGGTGGTCTGTGAATATTACTATGCTGGGACATATTTTATCTCATTGTAAGAAACCACTTTTATTTGGGGAGAAATCCTCACAAATCCAATTTTTAAAAGCGTGCACAATAAGATGGCAGCAAAACTGAAACTGGGACAGTTCTTTTTTGGACCCATCTGCTGTTTCATCTATTAGACATTCCATTTTCCTGTAGTAACTCAAGGTAGAATCCCTTTGTGAGCAGTCAATCTTGTATTTACATTTTCTTTAAGTAAATAGTGTTCTGATCTCTTAGGTACTCATGGATATGGAAAACACCAGTGTTTTAAAGATGAATGAGTGTGTCACTATACAAATGGACAAGAACAGTTACTCCATTAGGCAATACTCTTTACACTAGTCTAATAATGACCCTTAGAGTAAACATCGATAGTGCAATGGAGACTGTAAGCCATTAATGGTTTTATGATTTCTGTGTATTACAGCCTTGGATATTATAAATTTGTGTGTATGTGTGTAGCTCATTAAATGTTCTACAGAATTGTAATATTCAACCTAATGTTACTTGCTTCTTTGTTGTTTATACTCAGGTTTTAAAGTATAAGATCAGTGATAAATTAGTCAGCTAAATTGCCATACAATGAGGGTGTCTGGATTGTATGATATAAAGTTTCATCTTCTCAAAGAAAAATTCTCTGCATTCTTCCAAATGGACCTTGAATTTCCTTTCTCAATTAAAACATTTAAAGGGCATTATTGGCCTTGTTTACCAATTTTCATTAAACAAAGAAAATGCAAAGAAAAATGCTATAATTACAATCACACTCTTAATTCATGTAAATATCATTAATGCTTTAGAATAATTATAATCATTAATTCTAATTGCAAAGGATAAAAATAAATACTACATTAAAACTGTTTTACACAGAGAGTGTATTTGCACTATTTGCCAATAAGAAATCCTCATTGAATTTGTTCATTACTTTTAAAATTTTAATTTGATTCCATTTTGAAGAGGTAATGCATTCACATGGTTCAAAACCCAAAAGATTATATCTAAAAGGCATATGTCTTTGTCGATTTTGGCTACTGCAACAGAATACCTGAGACTAGTTACCTTATAAGGAACAGATATTCTTTTTTTTTTTCCTTTTTGTCTTTTTTTCGTGTCCGGCAACGGATCGCAACCCTCAGTGTCGCGCCCGTACCGGACCAGGACCGGCAACGGGATCGCAAACCTCGGTGCTGCGCCCACACCTCGCTCAGCCAGTGAGCGGGAACTGGTCTGTATGTGGGATCCGAACCCTCGGCAGGAGCACCGCCACGCTCCCAAGCGGCGCACTGTAGCAGTGCGCCACCGGGCCGGCCCAGGAACAGATATTCTGGAGGCTGGGAAGTCCAAGATCAAGGTGCTGGCATCTGGTGTGGGTTTTCTTGCTACGTCATCACATGGTGGAAGGTAGAAAGGCAAAAGAGAGCAAACTCCCTCCATCAAACCCCTTTATAAGGGCACCTAATCCCATTCATGAGGGAGGACCTCTAATGGCCTAGTCACCTCCCACAGGTCCTTCATCTGAACACTAGCATATTGGCAACACCTGAATTTTGAAGAGGACCCATTCAAAACATGGCATAATGGGGGCCGGCCCGGTGGCCCACTGCTGTAGTGCGCCGCTTGGGAAGCACGGCAGCGCTCCCGCCGAGGGTTCGGATCCCACATACAGACCGGTTCCCGCTCACTGGCTGAGCGAGGCACGGGAGCAACACCGAGGGTTGCGATCCCGTTGCTGGTCCCAGTCCGGTACAGGGGCGACACTGAGGGTTGTGATCCGTTGCCGGACACGGAAAAAGACAAAAAAAAAAAAAAACATGGCATAATGGAATGCTGCTTGCAGCATTATTTGTAATAGCTCAAACCAGACACAATTCAAATGTCCACCTATAGCAGATGGATAAATGCAGTGGTGTATATTCATGCAATGTAATATTATATAGCAATAAAAGTGATCAACTACTTACTCATGCAGCAATACGGATGACTCCCACAAGCATAATCTTGAGACATAAAATTATTTATACTGTACGATTCTGCTTATATGATGTTACCAAAGGGGCAAAACTAATTATGGTGTTATAATTATGATAGAGGTTAACTTTGGGGAGGAGGGACATTAATGCTCTGTGAGACAGTATTACTTCTAGGGTTCTAGTTCTATTTCTTGACCTGCATAATGGTTATCTGGTGTGTGTTCTTAAAGGAAAGATGAAGACCACCTAGTGACTGAGAATGTGAGTACTGCATTTTTTAAAAAAAAATTGAAACATAATTGATTATATATATTTGTGGGGTATGGAGTTGATTATCAATACCTATGTACAATATGTGATGATCAAATCAGAATAATTTGTACACTCGTCATTACAAAATGTAATCATTCTTTGTGACCCTTGACTAATTTCTCACTAACTGCCCTTCCTCTCCCCCTTTCCCACCTCTAGTAACCACAGTTATGTTTTCTTTTGAAAATTCATTGTATTATTGTGACTCTTTCTTTCTTTTCTCTTTCTTTTTCTTTTCTTTCACTCCCACTTATGAATGAGGACATGTGGTATTTCTCTTTCTGTGCCAGCTTATTTCACTTAACATAATTTTATCCAAGCTCATCCATGTTGCAACAAATGGTAGAATTTCATTTTTTTTTTTTTTACTAAGTAGTATTCTATTGTGTATATATACCATATTTTCCTTATCCAGTCATTGGTCAATAGACATTTAGGTTGGTTTCATATCTTGGCTATTGTAAATAGAGCTGCTGTAAACATGAGAGTGCAGGTATCCCTTTGACATAGTGATTTCTATTCCTTTGGGTATATACCCAGTAGTGGGATTGCTGGATCACATGGTAGTTCTATCTTTAGTTGTTTGAGAAATCTCCATACTGTTTTCCATAATGACTGCACCAATTTACAGTCCCACTAACAGTATAGAAACTTTCCCCTTTCTCCACATCCTCACCAGCATTTATTATCTGTGTTTTTGATAATAGCTGGTCTAACTGGGGTGAGATGATATCTCAGTGTGGTTTTGGTTTGAAATTTTCTGATGCTTAGTGAGGTTGAGCATTTTTTCATGTACCTATTGGCCATTTGTATGTCTTTCTTTGAAAAATGTCCATTCAGCTCCTTTGCCCTTTTTTCTTTTCTTTTTTTTTTTTTGGCAGCTAACATTTAGAGTGTTTATTGTATGCCAAGTACTGTTATTAGATGTGTTATTATCTCTGCTAGTTCTACTTTATGAGGAAGTTATCAATATTATCCTACTTCACACCTTATTTTTGTACTGAAACATAATTGATTGTACATATCTGTGGAGTGCAGTATTAAATATCAATATCTGTGGGCAATATGTGATGCTCAAATCAGAATAATTAGTATATTCAACATTACAAAATGTGATCATTTTTTGCCTCCCTTTTCCAATTTCTTACTTGCTCCTCTCCCCCTTTCCCACCTCTGGTGGCCTCAGTTCTGTTCTCTCCTTTTGAAAGTTCAACTAATTATTATGATTGTTGTATGTTTCTTTTTAAAATTTATTTGGGTTTTTTTTTTTTTTTAGCTCCTACTTATGAGTGAGGACATGTAGTATTTCTCTTTTTTTGCCTGGCTTATTTCACTTAACATAATTTTCTCTAAGTTCATCCACATTGCTACAAGTGTCAGAATTTCATTCTTTTTAATGGCAGAGTAGTATTCCATTGTGTATACGTACCACATTTCCCATATCCAGTCATCTGTCAATGGATATTTAGTTTGATTCCAACTCTTGGCTATTGTAAATAGACCTGTGATAAACATTGGAGTGCAGGTATCCCTCGGACATGATGATTTCCATTCCTTTGGATATATACCCAGTACCATGCTGTTTTGATTACTGTAGCTTTGTAGTATAACTTGAAGTCAGGTGGTATTATGCCACCAGCTTTATTTATTTATTTTTGCTCAGGGTTGCTTTGGCTATTTGGGGCCTTTTGTTGTTCCATATGAATGTTAGGATTGTTTTTCTGTTTCTGTGAAGAATGTCACTGGCAATTTGATGTTGATTGCATTGAAGCTGTAGATTGCTTTGGGTAGTATGGACATTTTCACAATGTTAATTCTTCCAATCCATGAGCATGAAATGTCTTTCCATCCTTCTGTGTCCTCTTTAATTTCTTTCAGCAGCAATTTATAATTCTCATTGTAGAGATCTTTTACCTTCTTGGTTAAATTTATTCCTAGTCTTCTTTATTTCTTTATTTTTTTGTAGCTATTGTAAATTGGCTTACTTTCTTGATTTCTTTTTCTGCTATTTCATTGTTGGAGTATAAAAACACTACTGATTTTTGTATATTGATTTTGTGTCCTGCAACTTTATTGAGTTTATCAGCTCTAAGAGTATTTTGGTGGAATTGTTAGGGTTTCCTATATATAGGATCATGTCATCTGGAAACAGGGACAATTTGATTTTGTCTTTTCCAATTTGTACACTCTTTATTTCTTTCTCTTGCCTGATTGCTCTGGCTACTACTTCCAACACCATGTTAAACGGGAGCAGTGAGAGTGGGCATCCTTGTTTTGTTCATGTCCTTAAAGGGAAATCTTTCAGCTTTTCCCCATTCAGGGTAATATTGGTGGTGGGTTTGTCATATATAGCTTTTACTGGGTTGAGATACTTTCTTCCTAAACCTAATTTGTTGAGATTATTTATCATGAAGGGATGTTGCATTTTGTGAAATGCTTTTTCTGTGTCTACTGAGATAATTATATGGTTTTTATCCTTGATTTTGTTGCTGTGGTGTATCACACTTATTGATTTGCATATGCTGAACTATCCTTGCATCCCTGGGATGAATCCCACTTGATTGTGGTGTATAATCTTTTTGATGTGCTGCTGTATTGTTTGCTAATATTTTGTTGAGGATTTTTTCATGTATGTTCATCAAGGAAATTGGCCTATAGTTTTCTTTTTTGTTGTTGTATCTTTGGTTTTGGTATCACAGGGTGATGCTGGCCTCATAGAGTGAGTCTGGGAGAAAGGCCTCAGTTCCAATTTTTTGGAATAGTTTGAAAAGGAGTGATATTAATTCTTCTTCAAAGGTTTAGTAGAATTCAGAAGTGAGTTATCAGTCCTGGGCTTTTATTGTTGCGAAACTGCTGGTGAATGCTTCAATCTCATTGCTTATTATTGGTCTGTTCAGGTTTTCTGTTTCTTTTTGGTTCAGTCTTGGTAGTTCATATGTGTCCAGAAATTTATCTATTTCCTCCAGGTTTTCAAATTTGTTAGCATATAGTCATTCATAATAGTCTCTAATGAGTCTTTGTATTTCTGTGGTATCAGTTGTAATGTCTAGTTTTTTATTTCCAGTTTTTGTTATTTGGATCTTCTCTCTTTTTTAGTCAGTCTAGCTAATGATTTGTCTATTTTGTTTATCTTCTCAAAAAACCAACGTTTTGTTTTGTTGATCTTTTGTATCTTTTTTGGGTCTCTATCTCATTTAGTTCTGCTCTTAATTACTTCTTTCCATGTAATTTTGGGATTGGATTGTTCTTGTTTTTCTAGTTCTTTGAGATATGTATAACATTAGGTTGTTTATTTGAAGTCTTTCTATTCTTTAGATTTAAGCATTTATTGCTATAAACTTCCCTCTTAGTACTGCTTTTGCAGTATCCTGTAGGTTTTGGCATGATGTGTCTTTATCTTCATTAATTTCAAGAAATTTTTTGATTTCCTATTTAATTTATTCTTAGACCTATAGGTCATTCAGGATCATGTTGTTTAATTTCCATGTATTTGTATCCTTCCAAATTTCACTTGTTATTGATTTCTAGTTTCAATCTGTTGTGTTCTGATAAGATACTTGAAATGATTTCGATTTTTAAAAATTTGTTAAGACTTGATTTATGACCTAATGTGTTCTATCCTGGAGAATGTTTTATGTGCTGATGAGAAGAATGTAGATCCTGTAGTTGGATGAAATGTTCTGTAGATGTCTGCCAAAGCCAATTGGACTAATATGTAGTTTAAATCTCATGTTTCTGTGTTGATTTGTTGCCCAGATGATTTTTCTAATGTTGAGAGAGGGGTGTTAAATTCCCCAACTATTATTGTATTGGGGGTCGAGCTTTCTTTAGGTCTAATAGTGTTTGCCTCATATATCTGTGTGCTCCAATGTTGGGTATGTATATATTTATGATTGTCATGTCTTCTTGCTGGATAGATTCCTTTATTATTATATAGTGGCCCTCTTTGTTTCTTCTTATAGTTTTTGGTTTAAAGTCTATTTTATCCAATATAAGAATATCTACTCTTTCTCGTTTTTGGTTTCCATTTGTGTGGTATATCTTTTTATATCCCTTCACTATTAGTCTGTGTGTGTCTTTACAAGTGAGGTGAGTTTCTTGTAAGCAGAGTATAGTTGGGTCTAGTTTTTAAAACCCCTTCAGCTAATCTATGTCTTTTAATTGGAGGAATCAATCCATTTACATTTGGAGTTGTTATTAAAAGGTATTGTCTTACTCCTGGCATTTTACTGATTTTTGTATGGTTGTTTAAATATCTTTTGTTTCCTTTTCTTCCCTTTTATTATTTGTTTTTTTGCATTTGTTGACTTTTTGAGATACTAAGATATAGTTTCCTTCTCTTTCTCATTTGAATATCTGCTGTACCAGTGGGTTTTGTTCTTTCTCATGTATTCATGGTGGTGGTTGTCATTTTTTGGATTCCAGATGCAGGACTCCCTTGAGGATTTTTTGTAGGGCTGGTCATGTGGTGGTGAACTCCTGCAGTTTTTGTTTGTCTGAGAGATACACATTTCTCCCTCATTTCTAAAGGATAGCCTTGCTCTGGGTATAGTATTCCTGGCTGGAAGTTTTTTTCTGGGGGAAGTGGAACTGGGGGCACCCAGGCTGGGCAGCAGGAGTGGTGATGGCTGTGGTGGGGAGTGGGACAAACTGCTGTGTGGGGAAGCAGGAAATTGAGGCTGCAGTGTGTTGGGGCCAGATGATGCCATCTGTGAAATGGCACATCAGGAGCTGCACAGTGGAAGTAGTGGTGGCTGTTGCAGGGAGAAGGATGAAATGCGGTGTGGGGAGATGGGAATGGCAGTGGCAGGAGGAGTGGTGGCTGAGGTGAGGAGCAGGATGAACTGTGGTGCAAGGAGACAGGTGGCAGCTCTGGGGCCAGACAGTGGTGGTCATGGGCTGAGGCATGAGCAAGAGAAGGGTTACCACTAGGAAGTGCTCATGGTGGTGCAGATTCTTTTCGCCATAAGGGAAAATTCCTCCTGTGCTGATCCTGGTGTTGGAGACATGACACCTGAAGCCATGTTCCTCTTTTTCCTCTCTATGCCACCCTCCTGGGTTTTTGTGATCCACAGGATGCTCATCAGGCTCCTTGTGCCCTTCCATGCTCTCCCACAGATGTTCTCTTTAGTACTTAGATTCTGTTTCTTGTTCTGATCTTTTTCTATGGGAGAAAACCACCCCGGGCATCTCTGGTTTACCATCTTGCCTCAAGCATAAGTACTACATTTATTTATTTCATTGAGTGGATCCCCAAAGGGAAAAAAATCAGGGTTTTTATTTTAAGGGGTGGTTCGTTGTGATTTTACCAATTAAGGGTTGCAGCTTATACTTTGGACTGGGCAGAATGTGTTCATTTGTGTGTATGTGGTTTTGTGAAACAAGTCTCACTGTTATTTATTTGGGTTTTCAGTTTTTAGTTTGAGTTTTCAGTTAGGATCAGTGAGGATCTGGCAAACTGCATTTGCTCAGACTTCTGGTTGTTTATCACCTTTGCTAGTGCATTGTTCAAAGTTTATAGCCATTTACCTGCTTTGGCTGGTTAAGACAGCATTCAGATTTGATAAACCCCAGGCAAATGTCACAGATGAAAAGTTAACCTGAAAGGATAAGAAAACAATCAAGTTTTCAGACCCAGATCAGATTCAGATCAGTTTTGTGTGCTGTATCAAGTAGATGTTTTTTATTTTATTGATTTCATATTTAATAAGTTGTGATTTATATATAGTAAAATTCCCTTATTAGTATACAGTTCAATGAGATTTGACAATTTCATACAGTTGCATAACTACTGCTCCCACCACCCATGCAATCAAGATATCCAATAATTCTGTCACCCCTAAAACTTCCCCCATGTCCTATTTTAGACAAACCACCACCCCCCCATTTCCAGCCATTGGCAACCCCTGATATGTTTTAATTTCCTGTAATTTTGCCTATTCTGCCATGTCATATGCCTTTTGAATCTGGCTTCTTTCATGTAGCACAATGCATTTGAGATTCATTCATGCCGTTGTGTGGATTAGAAGTTCATTCCTTTTTATTGCTGAGTAGTAGTTCATTATATACATGTACCACAATTTGATTATCCAATTACCTGCTGATGGACATTTGGACTATTTCCATGGTTTTATGATCATGAATAAAGGTGCTTTAAACATTTATATACAGATTTATGTTTGAAGATAAATTTTCATTTGGCGTGGATAGTATCTAGCAGTAACATTATTGGGTCATACGGTAAGCATATGTTTAACTTTGAAAGAAACTGATAAACTATTTTCCAAAGTGGCTGCACCCTTTTGCTTTCCCACCAGCAGTGTATGAGAGTGACTGTATCTCCACATCCTTACCAGCAATTGGTATGGTCATTTTTAGCCGTTCTAATAGGCGTGAAGTGGTATCTCATTGTGGTTTAATTTGCACTTGCCTGGTGGCAAATAATTTTGAATATCTTTTCATTTTCTGTGTTGATTCAAGTTTCTGTCTGCTATCAGAATTCTTCTACCTTAAAAATATCCTTAAACATTTCTTGTAGTGCAGATTTGCTGCTAGTGAATTATCTCAATTTTGTTTGTCTGAAACATAGAAATCATTAAAAAACCTACTCAGTTTAACATTTGGAAAAGATTTCTGGCCTTTGATGGGTCAAAGATTTAAGGTAAGTGTAATTATAGCAACTGGTACCAATGGCTATAAGTGAAGACTTATTTTTAATCCACATGATTTTTTTTTATTTATCAATATACAGTATGGTTGATTTTTGTGTCCCTAATCCACATGATTGAATGAGACAAATTAGCATCATAAATTTGGAAATCTTGAGCAGAAATATGGGATGCTTAATATTTAGTGATACGGAATTCACTAAAAGTTACAGATGCATAAAAGAAATCCAAAATTTTTTCAGATTTCCTGGAACATTTATACTCTCAGGTGAAAAATACCACAATGAGCATAAGCTTTCCCTGAGCTACTTGTATCAAGGGCAAGAATAAAAAACATGAATATGTCTTTGTTAGTATACTGTCAGCAAAAAGGAATCAAAATAGCTAAATGGGTTAGAGATAGAAGCAAGAAGAAAGAAGAAAGAAAAGACAAAATTCATGGTTTGGGTCATTGGATCTCAATCTGGTATCTTGAGTGGAAGCTGTCTGCCTCAGGTATTCATCAACTTGGTTCAAAGTACTTGGGTAACTATCGTCAGCCTTCAGGCACGTGCTTCATCTAGAGGCCTTTTTTTTTTTTTTTTTTTTTTTTTTTTTTTT
>NW_007730408.1:36047-114502 GCF_000696425.1 Galeopterus variegatus
ACCCTCGGCGTTGCGCCCGCGCCTTGCTCAGCCAGTGAGCGGGAACCGGTCTGTATGTGGGATCCGAGCCCTCGGGCGGGAGCGCCACCGCGCTTCCCAAGCGGCGCACTATCCAGTGCACCACCGGGCCGGCCCTAGAGGCCTTTTTAAGGCTTAGTTTGAAATACTCAGGGCTGACCCCGTGGCGCACTAGGGAGAGTGCGGTGCTGGGAGCGCAGCGACGCTCCCGCCGTGGGTTCAAATCCTATATAGGGATGACCGGTGTGCGGTGCGGGTGACACCAAGCCAAGGGTTGTGATACCCTTACTGGTCACGAAAAAGACAAAAAAAAAAAAAGAAATACCCAATAATATGGACTCCTGGTTGTTCCCTACTACCAAATCAATTTCTTTGGCCTTCTTTTTGCCCAGGAGATACACGGACCCAAGGATACACTCCTTCTAGCTTTTCTATGGTATCTGTTAAGAGCCTTACCTTGGGTTGAATGTCCCCCCAAAACTTAATCCCCTCTGTAACTGTTGAGGGTGAGAAATCCTATTACGGTAATTGAAAGATGGAGCCTTGAAGAAGTGATTAGATCTGAGGAGGATGCCTAGTGAATGGATTTATAATGCTGGTCATGGTTGTGATTCTGAGGGCTTTAAAAAGGAAAGCATGTGACAGTCTCTCTCAGCTCTGCCATATTTGCTTTGTGACACCCTGGGTTGCTGTAGTCAGCACCAAGACAAGACCCTCACGAGATGTGTTCCCTGGACTTTGGATTTCCTGGCCTCTGAAACTGTAAGCAATTAATTTTGTTTTCCTACAAAATAGCCAGTTCCTGGCATTTATGCTATAAGCAACAGAAACAGACTAATACAAGCCTTCACAGGATTCTTTCCATGATGTCTCCAGAGAATGTTTTCTATTGGTGTCTTTTCCAGAATACTAACATCCAGGTTGAAGGAGTGAAGTAGTTCCAAAGGTGAAATTTTTAAAAATCCGGTTTGTGCCCATGGAAGATAAGAATGATTACGGAATTTCTCTTTGACGGTATTTAGCTAGGTCTTCCTGAAGCAAAGCTGAATCAGTGATGAGTGGTAAAACTTGCAGGTGCATGGGTCTTCTAGTTATAAATCCTTAAGGTTATAGTCTGTGAGTTCCAGAATGGGCTCACCTGATGGCCACTAGGGGTAAAATTCTCAGCCAAGGATGTCCAAGAGTTTCAGAGTTTCAGAGAACTTGACCAATTTAAGTTTTATAGTTACATTTGTACCTGTACTTTTCTGGAAACGGTAAAGAGTAAGGGCAATCAGATTTTCAATTAAATAACACCTTGCCAAGTTCCTTTATGACTGTCTTTAAGTGTTCACAAGCCTTCTGGGATATGGCTCAGACCTGAATCCCACCTTCACAGTTTTGTCAGACTTATGACAGCACAGATGAGGCATAACCTTCCACATCTCTACCTACCAAGGAGAAATTTCCCTGCACACTCTTATTCAAGGTGAAAGCAATGTTGTACTTTTGGTCAACGCTGACCTCGGTTTTTGGTGTAATCAAGTGGCCATCTAAGCTGCATTAGAGACCATTGACAATCTGACTGTAGCCGGTGTTTCTGTTTTCTGAGACCAGGGCTGGATACTCTGTCTGAAACAGATTGTATGTAAACTCTATTCATTTTCTTACATTTCTCTCATCATAAGTAACTCCTACGAACAAGGAGAAAGCTAATGGTGTGGTGAGAATAATATCTTCAGAAGCATTGACCAGTTTTGCAGCCATTGTCATAGCACACAACAAGAAGGAAAACCCTAGCCATGGAACCTAGAGGAGTACCTAAATTGGAGGGGGATTCTGATGCTTCCCACGCTGTTGAGCCAAAGCCCCTAGTTGATACACCTGTGCAACCTCCTTTTTGCTTCAGCTAATGGAAATGTGCTGAAAGAGCATAAGGAAAATGATTATTTTTATTCAGGGGGCTGCTGTCCCTATTTTTGGATTTGGTATGCCCTTTAGTGGTGAGGTCACTCTCTAAATAATGTACCGCCTCTTGGCAAAATTCTAATTCTTCCTTTGAGCCTTTATCATACTCAGCCACTTGCTCCTTTAAGAGGTGGAATGACTGGGCCGGCTGGTGGCGCACTGCTACAGTGCGCCGCGTGGGGGTGCGGCGGCGCTCCCGCCGAGGGTTCGGATCCCACATACAGACCGGTTCCCGCTCACTGGCTGAGCGAGGGGTGGGCGCAGCGCCGAGGGTTGCGATCCTGTTGCCGGTCCTGGTCCGGTACGGGCGCGACACTGAGGGTTGCGGTCCGTTGCCGGACATGGAAAAAAAACAAAAAGGAAAAAAAAAAAGAGAGGTGGAATGACTCCTCTTGAGAGTTTTCCAGGAGAGGTAGACATGAGGTAAGTTCCATATTGAATAAAATTGTAACCTTTGGGAGTATTTGTCCTTTAAATCATTATTTAAATATTGGAGGAAATATAAAGGTGCCTCTGAGGCATTACTGCCCAAATATATTGTCAGTCATTGCTAATAAAGGAAAAACATGTTAACTATCTTTACCACAGAGAATGAAGTCTGAGAAAATACTACAGTGAACTATTTACCTGTAAGTGGAACTGGAGCTAGAACAGCATTAGGTTGAAGCACTGTTGGAAGAATAGGAATAACTTTATGAATGGTTCTTAAGTCTCGCACAAACTGATATCTTTTTCCATTAGGTTTGTAAAAAGGCTTGTGCAAGACATTTTTGATCTGAGGATCTATGACTGACTTTATTCCTTTCATAACTTCTGGTCTCAGAGGGTATTAGAGTGGCTTAGGCAATGACTTGGAGGGATCTACCTGTGTCTTCGCAGGCTCTATTCCCATCACCTGCCCTCCACCACAGAGCTTGTGCTCATACTCCTAAATTGGGATGTACCAGGAGAAAGGGATCTACAGTTTCAAGAGTCATTGTCTAGGGAAGTTTAGGAAAGTTAAGTGTAGAAATAGCATGTTGTGAAATTGTATTTCTAGTGGTTCTTTGTTTTCCAAGAATAATCTTTTGGCTGAACACTCCATCTGACAGCTGCATTTATACAAAAGGCCTCTGGCAGGTAGGTTGGCAGGCATGGGTCCACAGAGGAGCAATCGGTGTTTTTATTCTGTTGGTGCTCACGCGGCAGTCAGAGACTGAGCTGTGAGTAGGGAAGTGGGTTTGAAATACCCACTGTAGGGCCGGCCTGGTGGCGCACTCGGTAGAGTGCGGTGGCACTCCCACCGAGGGTTCGGATCCCGTATAGAGACCGGTCTGCTCACTGGTTGAGCGCGGTGCGGGTGCGACACCGAGGGTTGCGATCTCGTTACCGGTCATGAAAAAAGACAAAAAGGAAAAAAAAAAAGAAATACCCACCGTAGTAACACATCAGTTTCTCAGTGTGACTGGTTGTTTTAGTGCACTGGGGTTCAGGATAGAAAGGGTGGTACTTGTGTCAACTAGAGATTTTTTTTTTTGTCTCTTTATGTCTATAGATGTGTTAGGCAGAGTCCTAGAAATGCCTCCCTGCCTCAAGATTTCCGTCCCTGGTCATTGAATCAAACATTAATCTAGGAACTGTCAAGAAGGGATCCTGCAGTTGTAGTTAAAGTCTTAAATCATTTGACATTCAGATTCAGAGATTGTCTGTGGGAGCCTAATCTAATTATACGAGTCCTCCAAAGCAGAGAATTTTCCCCAGCTGATGGGAGAAGAGGCAGGTGGAAGAGGGAGGCAGAGACAATCCAAGCATGAGAAGGAACCAGGTGCCACAGTTGGTTAGAAGATGGAGAGGCCACATGTAGAGGAAGGCGGCAGGCCCTGGCTCCTGGTTAACAGCCAGAAAGGAAATAGGGGCCTCAGCCCTTCAACCACAGGGAACTGAATCCTGCCAGCATCCTGAACAAGTGCAGAAGTGGGTTCTTCCGGGCTGGCCCGGTGGCGCACTGCTACGGTGCGCCGCTTGGGAAGCGCGGCAGCGCTCCCGCCAAGGGTTCGGATCCCACATGCAGACCAGCCACTCACTGGCTGAGCGAGGTGCGGGAGCAACACCGAGGGTTGCGATCCCGTTGCCGGTCCCGGCCCGGTGCGGGCGCGACACTGAGGGTTGCGATCCGTTGCCGGTCACGAAAAAAGACAAAAAGGAAAAAAAAAAAAAAAAGAAGTGGGTTCTTCCCTGAGCCTTCAGTGTTCCCCAGCCTGGCCAACACTTTGATTTGAGCCACCCTGAGCACCAAACCCAGCAGAGCCACCTGGACTTCTGACCTCCAGGATGGTGAGGTGATTAATGGGCACTGTGTTAAGCTGCTAAGTTTGTGGTAATTTGCTAGGCATCGATAGAAAATGAAAACAATCGATAATTTCTCTTTTTCTAAAAGTGGGAAAAGAGAACATAGCTGAGTACTCTATGGCCTTTGGAATTATGTCAGTGGAACTCTTTTGGTTACAACCAGCATTTTGCTGTAAAGGCAAAACTAGAGGTATAAGCCTGATTCCCATAGCACTCCGCACACATTTCACTCCGAGATACTCCAAAAAAACCAAACCAAAACAAAACAAAAAAACAGGGTCTTCACATTTTACTCTAGTACCCCACATAAATATAATATTGAGCATTTTCTACAAAACTATCATAACTTTTATGAATATGATAATTATGTGAGGAAATGACTGGTTTGCCACCATGGACAGACTACTGTGAATGTGACAACTTTGGTGATCCTGCAGGGGTTTTTTGTTGCTGTTGCTGCTGTTCTTTTAGACATTTGTGCTTTATGATTTGATAAGTAAATGCTTCTGATATCTGACTCCCTTGCATTCTTTGCAGGTAAACTTTTCCTTTTCTTTCAAAATACTTTTGCCTTTGAGTCTTCTTTTGACACTAAACCATTTTTTTCCAGAGCCTCTGCTGTTGGCAGTATCTAAATCTGTTTTTTTCATCATTTTAGACTCAATTCTGAGTTAACTGAGAAACAAAATTCTCACATGTCTTGTGATCCCTGGGGTTAAGATTTGGTGTGAGCTCTCTAAATTGGAGGCCACAGACTTCTTTCCTTTTCCAAATGCTTCATCTCTAAGTGTTCTTTGAAAATGTTCTGCTATACTTTGCAGCTCCTCTAAGTTTGCAATCTCCCAGTGATCCCAATTTCTTCTGACTGACTTAGCAATTTTGGGACTCAATGCTATCATAACCAATTCAGGTAGAGCTCTTAGGTAGTACTTTCCTGTCTATATAGGACTCCTTTTTAAGAACAGCTTTATTGAGATATAATTCATATATCAGACAATCTACCCATTTAAAATGCAGAATTCAATGTCTTTTAGTATATATTCACAGAATTGTGCATCTATCACAACTGTCTATTTTAGAACATTTTTATTGTTCCAAAAAGAAACTTTGCGCCCCTTAATCATTACCCCCACCAGCCCTAGGCAACCACAAAACTACCTTCTGTCTATAAAGATTTGCCTATTCTAAACATTTCTCATAAATAAAGTCATAGAATCTATGGTCTTTTGGGACTGGTTTCTTTAACTGAGCGTACTGTTTTCAAGGTTCCTTCATGTTGTAGCATGTATCAGTGCTTCACTTACTCTTTTTGACAAATAATATTCCAATAAAATGTACACCACATTTTATTTATCCATTCATCAGTTGGTGAAGATTAGAGTTTCCAATTTTTTGCTATTGTGATTAATGCTGCTGCTACTGAACTTTTGCGTACACGTGTTTGGGTACACTTATGTTTTTATTTATTTTGGGTGTATACTGCTGTAGATCGATTGAATTGTGTCTCCCAAAGATCATACATTAGGACTTTAACTGCTGAGTTAAACATATATTAGAACTTTAACTGTTGAGTCCCACAGTAACTGTTGAGGGTGGGAAAGCCTATTATGGTAATTGAAAGGTGAGGCTTTGGAAAGGTGATTAGATTGTAGGACCATAACATAGTGAATGGATTAATAATAGTTGTCAGGGGCATGGTTCTGGGGGCTTTAGTAGAAGAGCACATGAGAGGTTAGTCTCTCTGCTCCACCACTTTCTGCCATGCAAGACCCCTGGGTCACTGTCGCCACCACCAAAACCCTCACCAGATGTGTTCCCTGGGTTTGGACTTTGGACTTCCCAGCCTCCAAAACTGTAAGCAATAATTTTATTTTCTTACAAATTTCCCAGTTCTGTGTATTTTGTTATAAGCAATAGAAATGGACTAATACATGTACCTAGGAGTAGAATTACTGGAGCACATGGTAACCATTTTAGGAACTGCCTGACTGTTCTCCAAAGTGACCGCACTATTTTACATGTGTAAGGGTTATAATTTCTTTACATCCTTGCCAGCACTTATTATTTGTCTGTCTGAGTCTGGACATATTTTTGGATGTGATGTCTCGTTATGGTTTTGATTTGCATTTCCCTGATAGCTGATGATGTTAGCATCTTTCTGTGTGCTTATTGGCCTATTTATATATCTTCCTTAGAGTAATGTTTATTCTAATCCTTTGCCCATTTTTCAATTGTGTTATTTCTTTTTTTAGTGTTGAGTTGGTGTATGATTTGCAAATATTTTCTCTTTCTGTGCTTGTCTGTTCACTTTCTTGATTCTGTCCTTTGAAGCACAAACATTTTAATTTTTGTGAAGTCCAGTTTATCTACTTTTGCTTCATTGCTTGTGCTTTTGGTGTCATCTCTAAAAAAAACATTACCTAATCCAAAGTCACAAAGGTTTAAGTCTCTGTGTTCTTCTAAGAGTTTTATAGTTTTAGCTCTTATATTTAGTCCTTTAATTCATTTTTTTATTTCAGTTTTGTATATGATATGAGGTAGGGGTCCAACTTCATACTTTTGCATGTAGATATCCAGTTTTTTGTATTAAGTTAGGAAATTTTGAATTTTTTATTCTCCAACTTTGTTCTTCTTTTTCAAGATTTTTTTGTTGTTGCTATGTTGGGTCCCATGAATTTCTATGTGATGTTTAGGATCAGCTTGTCAATTTCTGCAAATAAGTCAGCTGGGATTTTTATAGTAATTGCATTAATTCTATAGATCAATTTGGGGGAGTATTGCCATATCAACATATTAACACATTAACATGTTAAGTCTTCCAATCCATGAACATGAGATATGTCTTTCCATTTATTTAGGTCTTTTAAAACTTTTTTCAACAATGTTTTATAGTTTTCAGAGTATAAGTTATGCACTTCTTTTGTTAATATTCCTAAATGTTTTATTCCTATTGATGATCTTGTAAATGAAATTGTTTTCCTAAGTTCATTTTTTGACTGTTCATGGCATATATAGAAATACAACTGATTTTTTTATATTGATCTTGTATCCTGAAGCTTCACTGAACTCATTTATTAGTTCTAATATTAATTGTTTTCATACGCTCCTTAGAATTTCCTATATATGATTACAGTATTTGCAAAAAGTGATAGTTTTATTTCTTCTTTCCAATTTTGATGCCTTTTATTTTATTTTCTTGCCTAATTTCCCTGGCAAGAACTTCCAGTACAATTTTGAATAAAAGTGGCAAGAACAGACATCCTTGTCTTGTTCCTGATCTTAGGGGGAAGCATTCACTCTTTTTTCCCCTAAGTATGATATTAGCTGTGAGGTTTTTATAGGTGCCCTTTACCAAGTTTAGGAAGTTCCTTTTTTTGCTAGTTTTTAGAGTGACTTTTTTTTTTTTTTTTTTTTTTTTAAAAGATGACCGGTAAGGGGATCTTAACCCTTGACTTGGAGAACTTCCAGTACAATTTTGAATAAAAGTGGCAAGAACAGACATCCTTGTCTTGTTCCTGATCTTAGGGGGAAGCATTCACTCTTTTTTCCCCTAAGTATGATATTAGCTGTGAGGTTTTTATAGGTGCCCTTTACCAAGTTTAGGAAGTTCCTTTTTTTGCTAGTTTTTAGAGTGACTTTTTTTTTTTTTTTTTTTTTTGGTCATGAAAGGATATTGAATATCACCAAATGCTTTTTCTGCATCTACTAAGATTATCAGGTATTTTTGTCCTTTGCTGTATGGATGTGGTATATTATAATAATTTTTGCTGAATATTAAACTAATCTTGTATCCCTGGGATAAATCCCACTTAGTCATAGTGTATAATCCTTTTTATACATTGCTGGGTTCAATTTGCTAGTAATTTGTTGAAGACTTTTACATCCATACTCATAAGAGATATTGGTCTGTAGTTTTCTTATGATATCTTTGTCTGGTTTTGGAATCAGGCTAATGCTAGCTTGATAGAATGAATTAGGAAGTGTATCCACCTCTTGTATTTTTTGTATGATTTTGTAAAAAATCAACGTTAATTCTTCAATAAATGTTTGGTAGTGAAGCCATATGGTCCTGGGATTTTCTTTTTGGGAAGGTTTTTTTTGTTTGTTTTTCAGGGTTTTTCAATATTACTAATTCAATCTCTTTTCTTTTTATATGTATATTCATATTTTCTATTTTTTGTGTGTGGAGTCAGTTTTGGTAGTTTGTATCTTTCTAGGAATTTGACCATTTCATCTAAGTTGTCTAATTTGTTGGCATACCGTTGTTCATAATATTCCCTTATAATTCTTTTTTATTTCTGTATTGATAATAATGGACTCTCATTCACTTCTGATTTTAGTAATTTGATTTTTCTAACTTTTTTTCTTGGCACATCTAGCTAAAGATTGGTCAATTTTGTTGATCTTTTAGTAGAACCAACTTTTGACTGTGTTGATTTTCTCTATTGTTTTTCTATTTGCTATCTCATTAAATTCCTTTCCAATTCTTACTACCTTATGATTGCTTTGGGGTTTAGTTTGCTCTTTGTTTTTAGTGTCTTACAGTTGAGTGTTAGGTTTAGATTTGAGATTTTTTTTTCCACTTTAACATAGATGTTTACAATTATAAATTTCTCTCTAAGCACTATTCTAGCTGCATCCCGTAAGTCTGTGCCTGAATTTTTCTTTTTTTAGTTTGTATAACCTGCATTTGATTTATTATTGTAGTAAAATACACACAACATAAAATTTACCATTTCAACCATTTTTAAGTGTTGTGTCTGACTCTCATAAATGTTTCAGTTAACTTATATCTAAAGACTTCAACTTTTTTCTGCTAATGGTTTTTAATTTTGATCCATTCTATTTTAACCAAGATAGCCTCAAGTATATCCTGGAGCAATTTTCTACCAATTCCTTTAGCATGCATTAGGCTTTCCATAGTATTATGACCTCTGAGAGTGTTCTAGGGATCCCATCTTGCCTTATATACCATGATTCTCCTTCCAAAGTAGTGACAAATAGCCTAGTCAGTTCATGAAGTTTGGGTAGGCCTAGAGTATAGTTATCTAGTAAGCATTTAAACTGTTCAGTAATTTTTTTTCTATCCTCAGTGGAGTTTAGGAATTTATTTGCCATGGCTATAAGTTCAGTTATGGCCCAGGGTTTAAACACTACTGCATAAACATCACTAGCCAGGTGGAGTAAAGACTTAAAGAAAAACTGAGTCAAGGCATCTTGCATACTGCAAATATAGCTGCCAACAGGGGCAAGAATAGGGATTTCTCAGAGTGGGGGTCAGATTGGGGAGACCCCTCCCCCCAGATCAAGGGAGTTGATATTGAAAGAAAGTGAGCTGAAATGCCGGGTACCGATCAAGCTTTATTAAAGAAAAGAAATCTGTCAAGCTGCACTCAAAATGGAGAGCAGCACCAGGCATTGGGGTGGGAGAGCTTATATAGGCTGTAGGTTGCCAGGGCTGGCTGATGCAATTGAGGAGGAGCATTACGCTAGTGCAGAAGCTCCACCTGGCTGATGCAACTGGGGTGGAAAATCGCACCTATGCAGAAGCCAAAAGGTTTCTATTTCACAGAAGTCATGAGGCTTCTCGTAAGGAAAAGGGGGCAGGGGCTGGCAGCCATTTTGTGCTTGGCTTTGCCCAAAATGGTGCTGGTTATGTTCAAAACCTATCACTCCCACCTTTTAAGTATAGGGAGAGGGGAAAAGGGACAGAGGTCTCTTTCTTCTGAAGCTACTTCCTGCTGAGAATGGGTGGAGATCTTTGAAAAGAAGAAGGAAAAATTATGTGGTGGGGTGTCGGTTTTGTTGGGGGCTGTATTTTTCTGGGGAAGGGTCACTGATTCTGAGGAGCTGATAACCTCCTCCCAGGAACAATTCGGCAACCTTTGGTTGGTGAAAACCTGCATCCACTCCTGTAAGAAATTAGAAAGACACTGAAAGAGGCAAGGACAAAAGAGAAGGATCAGTCCTTGAGGCATTTGGAAAGTGGAGCAAAAGGGGTTAATTTAAAAAGGTACATTGCCCCAATGAAATTGTTAAGGAGCATCCTACTGATAGGAGGTAAGGGAGTGCCAGGAGAAATTTCTCTATATTGTTACAATCCTTTGGGGCAGCTGCAAGTACTAGAACAAGTAGTATAATAAAAGTTAGGGACATGGAGTGGCATATACTTACCATGTCCTAAAATGGCAAACCTGTGATGGCAGGTCAGGACCAGTCTTGGAGCAGCTCCTGTGTGAAGGAGGTGAAGCGGGCCTGCAAGAGTGAGAGGATAATCGTTGGGGGAAAGAGCATCCTTCTTCTGGGATTGGGGGAAGAGCAGAGGTCCTGGAGATTTTCAGTTTTGTGGGTCCTAAAATGGACGAAGTGTGAGGAGATATTGGGTTGGGGGTTGAGCGGAGGGACCCCTCTGGCTTGGTGTTAACAGATTCTTTGGGTAAAGTCTCATACCAAGGGGCCTTTCTTATTACTTTTACTGCCATGGGGTTGGTGAGAAGTAGTGTATAAGGCCCTTCCCAACATGGTGAGAGGGGCTTTGGGATTCGGGTTTTAATATACACTTGCTGTCCCGGGCTCAGTTTAAAGTCTGAGGAGGTGGTGGGGAAAGGATGAGGTAATAGAAGGTTGGCCTGTTCCCAAAGAAGATCCCTAATGAGTGAAAGAGTAGGGAGATACTGGCCTAAAGTGATGAGCTGGAAGAGAGGTATGAGAGTGAAGGGTCTGCCATACATAAGTTCAAAGGGGCTGAGGCCAGTGGGTTTGCAGGGGCACCTTGCAGGCGAGTGAGTGCTAACGGGAGAAGTTGGGTCCAGGGGAGGTGAAGTTCCATGAACAGCTTGGTAAGTTGTGTTTTTGTGAGGTGATTGGCTTTTTATATGTAATGCCTGTGCTCTGAGTTGTGTAATCTGGGAAATGAATGCCAGGCCTTTATCAGACTGGAGGCTGGTGGGCAAGCCAAAATGAGGGATGATTTCTGAGGTGAGAGCATGCGTTACTGCTGTAGCATCCTCTGAAGTGAAGGGATAAGCCTCAACCCAACTTGAAAAGGTATCTATTAAGGTTAGAAGATAGCGTGTCCTTTTGTCAGGAGGCATGTGACTAAAGTCAATTTGCCAATCCTGGCCAGGAGTGTATCCTCTGGCCTGGTGGGTGGGAAAGGACCGAACTTGGAGGCCACCTTGATTAGAGCAATGAATACACAAAGGACAATTTTGAGTGATTTCTTTAAGTAACTTGACCATGTGGGGAGAGTAATGTGAGGGCTGAGGAAGACATAGTAGGAGTTCATAGCCTATATGAACTGAATGATAGAAATCTAAAAGGATTTGCCCAGCTTGTGTAGTGGGGAGGACATAGTGACCAGAGAGAGTATACCAGTTGTCCTTTCTCTGTGCTCCCAACTGTTGGGGGTGTTGTATTTCTTGGGGTGTGTATTGGGCTGAGGGTGTAGTGGCCATGAGAAGAACCTGAGCGAGAGAGGAAGAGTGGGGGCCTGGTGATTGAGTAGCCTGTTTTGCAGTTAGATCTGCAAGTTTGTTTCCCTGGGCTATGGGGTCTTTGGAGGTTTGGTGTCCTCTGCAGTGTATAACCCCAACCTCCTTTGGAAGTTGTGCAGCCTCAAGAAGTATCTTGATAAGATGTCCGTTTTTTTATGGGCCCTCCTTGAGTGGTCATGTATGCTCTCTCCTTCCATATGGCTGTGCAGGAGTGTAGGATGTGGTAAGCATACTTAGAATCAGTGTATATATTGACTCGTTTGTTACTAGCCAGAGTGAGAGCACAGGTGAGGGCAATGAGTTCTGCCTGTTGGGAAGTGGTGTTGGGGGGGGCAGCCTCAATAGATTGTGTTAGATTTACTATGGCATAACCCACCCAGGGGGTGGGAGTGGAGGTGGCACTTCCATCTATGAACCATGTATGTTGGGGCTGCATAATGGGATGAGGGGAGATGTGTGGAAAGGGATTGAGAAAGAGGTCTAAAGACTCCATGCAATTATGTTCTAAGGGTTGTGAGTGTTTTGGGATGAGAGTAGCTGAATTTAAGGGAGGGCAAGGTTTAAAGGAGAACTGGGAATTTTCAATGAAGGTAAGGTGGATAAGTTGTAGGTGGGAAGGGGAGAGAATTAACATGGCCTTATGGCTGAGAAGGTCTTGAAGATGATGGGGGGAACAAATGACTGTTGTCCAAAAGTTAGTTTAGAGCTTTTTTGTGTTAAAGAGCAGCTGCCACCAAGGCCCATAAACAGGGAGCCCATCCTTGAGCTGTGGTGTCCAATTATTTGGAAAGGTATGCAACAGGGGAGAAGATATCTCCCACCTCTTGTCCCAAAACCCCAATTGCCAATCTCTGGGTTTAACTAATGTATAGGACAAACGGATGGGATATGCTTGGGAGAGAAAGAGCTGGGTCTGTAAGGAGAGCAGCTTTCAACCGCTGGAAGAAAGAATGAATGGGCTTTGTGGGGTTTAAGGGAATTGTGGGGTCCCCCTTAGCTGCCTCATAAAGTACTTTTGCTAACACACCAAAGTTGGGAATCTACACGTGGAGATAACCTGCAAGCCCCGGGAAAGAGAGAATTTCACTCTTTGTGGTAGGAGTTGGTAGTTCAGAAATTAAACTTTTGTGATCTACCATTATCTCCCTTTTTGTGGAGCTGAAGTGGACTCCCAGATTGGTGACTGAAGGAGAGGAGATTTGGGCCTTGTTGGGGGACACTCGATATCCCCTGGAGGCCAGGAAATTAAGGAGATTAATGGTGTGGGCTTGTGACTTCTCATAGGTGGGGCTACAAAGAAGGAGGTCATCCACATATTTTATTAAAGTGCTGGGAGTCAAAGGGAGCTCAGATAAGTCTTGTGCTAAAGCCTGGCTGAAAAAGTGGGGGCTGTCCCGAAATCCCTGGGGCAAAACTGTCCAAGTAAGTTGTTGGGAATAGCATATGTCAGGATCAGTCCAAGTGAAAGCGAACAGGTTTTGGCAAGATGGGTATAAGGGGATGGGAAAAAAAGCATCCTTGAGGTCGCATACAGAGAAGAAATGAGCGGTTGTTGGGATTGTGGACAGGACAGTATAAGAGTTAGGAACAATTGGGGTTATGGGTAACGCAACCATAGTAGTGTTCCCCATAGAGTAGTGATGGAGGGTAAGGAGGTATCCCATACTATAGGATTAACTTTCTCAGGGGGAAAGGGGAGGGTAGAGGTTTCAAGGCCCAGATCTGGGGCATTGTAGTTGGAGTTAAAGTGTTTAGGGTAAGGGTAGCTTTGAATTTGGAAAGGATGTCTCACCTCAATAAGGGGACGGGGCATTAAAGCATAATTAAAAATCTGTGTGTGAGTTAGATGTTATGTAAGGTGCAAGAGAGGGGTTAAGTGATTCGTGGGTGATGTTCTGATCCTGTAACTCCTATGATTGTGATAGGGGATGGGGCTGTGAGCCCTGAGTGTTCAGGAAGGGTAGAGCATATGGCCCCTGTATCAATGACAAAAGAGATCGGTTTACCTGTAATGAAGAGAGTTACCCTGGGCTCATGTGCAGTGATCTCCATGGGGGCCTCAGGCCTGGGGCATCGTCAGTCCTCCTCCTGGGCAAAGCCAAGCAGCTCCGGTAGGGATGGTTGTGGAGCTAAAGGTTGTGGGTTAGGGACTGGGCCACTCCCTCTCTGGTGAGTAGGACAGTCAATCCCCCCCCCCCCAGTGGCCTGGAAACTTGCAATGAGTACAGGGCCCCAGAGGGGGCCTCGGATTTGGACAAGCCCATGCCCAATGGCCTGGTTGGCCACATTTGAAACAGTTTCCTAGTGGCTTGCCCCTAGAGGCAGCCTGTTTTGGATTGTGTGAGCCACGTATTAGCCAAAAGCTGCTTTTGGCCTGATCTCTTTTGTATTGATCTTTCTTCTCCTCCTCCTCCCTATTGTTAAAAACCTTGAAAGCTGCATTGAGAAGGTCTCACATATTTAGACCATCCTCAAGATTTTTTAGTTTTTTTGAAGATCAGGGGCTGATTGGGTAATCAAATGAGAGTGTAAGAGGGCCATGCCTGCAGGGGAGTTTGGGTCTATACGTGTTTATTTGTGTAAGGCCTCTGAGAGGCAAATTAAGAATTCACTGGGATTTTCAGTGGATCTTTGTGTGATCTCCCTGAGTTTGTCATAATTGACTGATTTGTGGGCAGCCTTTTAAAGGCTGTGAAGAATATGTGTGATCATGTTATCTTGGAGATCCCAATCTCCATGACTAGTCTGGTAGTTCCAATTTGGGTTGGTGTGAGGGACGGTGACAACTCCCACAGGCCATCTGTTATTATGAGTGTGTACCTCATCTGCCTGTTGTTGGGCTGTTGTCCAGACCTGTTCCCTGTCCTCAGGGGACAAAAGTAGCAGTGAGAATCATAAAAATATCATGCCAGGTGAGATCATAAGACTGGGTGAGATATCTGAATTCCTTAAGATATGTGTCCAGGTTGGACTGGAAAGATCCCAGTCATTTTTTAATTTGGGAGAGATCAGAAAGAGAAAAGGGGATATGGACCTGGACAATTCCCTCCATCCCAGACACATCACAGAGGGGGTATAAGGAGCCAGAGCTTAGGCAGGGTTGTAACCTGATGAAGGGGGAGAAAAAGAGGGGTTGGGTGGCTGAGGACAAGCATCTTGAGCCCAGGTATGGTGAAGAGAGGGAAAAGGTGAAGGGGCTGGTGAAGGATTTGGAGCATAAGGAGGTGTTCGAGGAGCAGAGTGGTCTGGCAGATCAAAAGATTGATCTAATTCCAGAAGGGGAAGTTGGGCATGAGCTAGGAGAATTTGAGATGTAGGACAGTTATGATAGAGAGAAGGACACTATCGGAGATAGAAGAAGGCTTGAACATAAGGAATCTCTCCGGCTTTGCCGTTTCAGTGACAAAAGTTGTCTAGATCTCTAAGAGCAGCTAAGTCAAAAGTGCCATTTTCTGGTCACTGGGATCCATTATCTAGTTTGTATTTTGGCCAAACTTGATTACAGTAGAAAATGAGACGTTTAGGGCTGGCCCGGTGGTGCACTGCTACAGTGCGCCACTTGAGAGCATGGCGGCGCTCCCGCCGAGGGTTCGGATCCCACATACAGACCGGTTCCCGCTCACTGGCTGAGCGAGTTGCGGCCGCAGCACCGAGGGTTGCGATCCCGTTGCCGGTCCCGGTCCGGTATGGGCGCGACACTGAGGGTTGTGTTCCGTTGCCGGACACGAAAAAAGGACAAAAAGGAAAAAAAAAAGAAAAAAGAAAATGAGACGTTTAGGTTTAATGTCTCCCTGGAGGCCAAGGGGTGAACTGGCGAGGAGACAGCCCAAAGGCATAGAGATTACCATAGAAAATAAGAAGTTTATGTTTAATCTCTCCCTGGAGGCCACAGGGTTGTAAAGTGACCAGGAGACAGCCAAGAGCATAGAGCATGGAGGTTTGGATTGTGAGGATCCCACTTAGAGGGTAAGAAAGGAGGTGATCAGTCCCTGTAAAAGGGTGACACCAAGGAGTGTCCTCATTGGTGTACACCTTCTTTTTGAGAGAGGGGCCACCAACCAGCTAGAGGAGCATCTTCCAATAGCTGGGGGGCACAAGAGGGATTTCCCCAGCCAGGCGCCTGGGCTTCATAGCAAGTAGAGAGTAGTCAAGGAAATCTGCAGTGGTGGGACTGGCCCATTGACTCACCCTAAATTGAGGCCAATGGTAGATGCATTGGTCTGGAATGGCAAAAGGAGAGAGTCCTCGAGGTACCAAGTTCAGCAGGTCCAGGAAGGGTGGCTGAGGGCCAATCAACCTAGGTGGGGATTGTCCAAGAACATCGGCCAGAACACTTCTCGGGTTTTGGCACCAAAATGAAAGAAAGTGATCCGAGATGCCGGGTACTGATCAAGCTTTATTAAAGAAAAGAAATCTGCCAGGCTGCACTCAGAATGGAGAGCAGCAGCGGGGGCTGCCCTCAAAGTAGAGAGCAGCACCAGTCGTAAAGGCAGGAGAGCTTATATAGGCTGTAGGGCACCAGGGCTGGCTGATGCAATTGAGGAGGAGCATTACGCTAGTGCAGAATGTTCCAAAAGTTAGTTTGGCTGATGCAACTGGAGTGGAAAATTACACCTATGCAGAAGCCAAAAGGGTTTCTATTTCACAGAAGTCATGAGGCTTCTTGTAAGGAAAAGGGGGTGAGGGCTGGCGGCCATTCTGTGCTTGGCCTTGCCTAAAATGGTGCTGGTTATGTTCAAAACCTATCACATGGGCCGGCCCGTGGCTCACTCGGGAGAGTGCGGTGCTGATAACAGCAAGGCCCCAGGTTCGGATCCCATATAGGGATGGCCGGTTCGCTCACTGGCTGAGCGTGGTGCTGACAACACCAAGTCAAGGGTTAAGATCCCCTTACCGGTCATCTTTAAAAAAAAAAAACCTAGCACATATGGCATAAGCATGTGTTCCTCACCAGAGGTATCAAGGGAGTAGGAGCTGGAGGCGAGGGGGGTGAAGAGAAACTGATGAAGAAACAGGATGACAGAGACACAGTGGCTTTGGGGAGGTGCTGGGGTAGGTGGAGGATCAGAGACATTTTTTATCAACTTTCTCCTTAATCCTTGTTAAAGGACCCTTTAAGAAAGCCACTTTGGACCATTTCAACATTTATAAATTTCTGAATGCCACTTTTTTTTAATGGCCATCATAAATTTGGAATCTTACCCCCTCTTATTTCCAGTGCTCCTCATGGATATAAAATCTTACAAAATCAAATGTGCCTCAAAATGGTCCTTATATCACTAAATTATCCTTGGCAAAATCCTTCCATTTTACCAAAGAATTAATATTATTGTGAGTTTATGTATAAGAACCCAGAGAACCCCAGGAAGAAGCGTTATTTGTTTTCAGCTCAGAGTCCACCTGTTTAACAAAGAACAGCAACAGAAGGTATTCCTTCTCTAGCCAGAACATAGGATATTTAAGTTTTGATGTATGTAACATAGTGCTTTCTCACCTACATGGTCAAGAAAAGCTCAGCATTTTGGTAAACAGTCCCTGTGACTTGGATATGGAGTAGGGCACAGCCCAACCACAAAGTTTCTACAGAATTTCTAGAAAAAGACACAAAGAGACAAACCCACAGACAACTGTGTTGTGTAGAAAATGACATAGAGAGACCTTCTGATTGAGTCAAAACTGGTCCAGTGTTCTGGCCAGCATTAGTCTCCATGACCTAACATTCATCTGAATGAGAAGAAGCAGGAAATAAGTAGAATAGGCAGAAATTTAGATCCAAGGGACTCTGCAGATAGAATTTGGATCAGATGTTCAGTAGTTCATTAACTCCTTGTTCTCGGGTCCAGTGACAAACATTTCTTTCAATGGATAGTTAACAGATTACAAATCAAGGTTGAAAACTCAACCAAATGACTTCAGCATCACAACAGTCTCATACTGTGTGTCATGCATTGGAATTTGCTGACCAGGACTCAGATGACAGCTCAGCAAGCAAGAAAGGTGTTATTGCTGTTGAGTGGCTCACCACTAAAAGTAGCAGATTCTCCACTGTTCCAGACAAGGAGACTCTCCAAGGCAATCTTAGTAGAACTTCCAGAATTGTTAAAGCAAAGGCAATGAGCACCATGGTGATTGAGAAATAGAACATAGGATTTATTTACTTGCTAAGCAAGAGTACATACACCAGTGAGGAAAGTCACTGAATGACTCTTTGAAGGAAAATGTAAGGGGCTTTTTTTATGCTAAGTCAGTTCATTGTGGTATACTAAACAAGAACTGCAGCATGTACAAATGGCAGGGTGGAATGAGTCCATAAATAATATACAAGGCTCAAAATACAGATCCTGCTTTTCATTAGTCAGGAAAGAATCTTCAAGTAGCCCACTAAGAGTCTAGCATTCTTAGACTTGGGATTCTTAGACATTTATCAACTTTGACTGGTTTGATCCATTTCTAGTTGAAATACACCATTCCATTTTGACACCTTTGAGGCAAGTGCTGCTGCAAAGGCATAGTTTTAACACACTGCTCACTAGGTAATGATTCATTGAACTGAGTTCTATTATGATTAATAATTTTTTCTCTATGTATGCTTTATTTCAATAAAGTTTTTTAAGGATAAGATAAAGATCAAATAAAATATTTTTAAGTCTTTCAGTTTATTAACTGCACAGAAGCCCTTTCTATTCTCACTAAAAATGATTTTTAAAAATGTTTTTTAATGAGAACAATGTAATTGAATAAGCTTCATTATTTTCTAAAAGCTTGGTTCAACACTCTGTATTGCAGAAGGTAAAACAGTAGTTCTCCACTGGTATGATTGTGTTGCCACCACTCTGGGGATATTTGGCAATGTCCGGAGATAGCAATATCCTGGCAATGTCAGGACAGTCCCCACAACAATGAATGATCTGGCCCAAAGTGTCAATAGTGCGGAGACTGAGAAAACCTTAGTTGGAAGATCTGATTCTGCAGTAGGCACTCCTGGCTGCCTGGCCAATAGCCACTCCTCTTTGCTGTCATAGAAGTTTCCATAGAAACAGACAAGGCCGGGTTCTTTTTCAGTTCCGCATTCTTCCTTACAGCAAGGCCTGAGCTGATTCTGGCCAATGGGCAGCATCTGTTACTCTCAGAAAGTCAACCCAGTTAGATTCAGTGACAGACAGGTTCCTGCTTGTCCCTGCTCGCTTCCACGTGTGTCCACCTGGTCTCTTCACTGCCAGCCCTGCTAGCCAACAGCAGCCAGGCCATCTCCAGATGCTTGGCTGAAAACCTGCAGAAGAAGTAGCTTCCTGTAGACTTCTCATGCTTCACAGATCAACTTCAGCAGCAGGACATGCCTGACTTCTCAGACTGGCTGGTTGGTGATGGTTCTGATTTCCAACTTCCCCTCTCAGATCTTCACTCCTCTAACTCCTCCCATAACTGCTAAGGTCTCATTCCCATAATAGAGCTCTTATGCCATAACCCATAGTGGTTCTGCTTCCCTGACAAACCCAGAAGGATGCTCCTGGATATTACTCAGTCCTGCAGTGGACAGTTTCTCTGTCCCTGGCTGTTATGAAATTTCCATCTTACTGTTCTTCAGCTAATTAGATCATGGTCTAGGCTGGAAGGACAATCGGTCTGATTTTGGCAGATTCTACATTTGTCATAACCTCATACATCCAATCACACATCCACGGACAAGGTAACATGAGATCAATCTGATTTTACTTTCCACTACCTGACATACTTCTTTTTTTTTTTTTTCCTTTTTGTCTTTTTTTACTGACCGGTAACGGGATCACAACCCTCGGTGCTGCACCCGCACCGCGCTCAGCCAGTGAGCAGGAACCGGTCTCCACATGGGATCCGAACCCTCGGCGGGAGCGCCGCCGCGCTCCCAAGCAGCACACTCTCCAGTGCGCCACCGGGCCGGCCCCAACTACCTGATGTACTTCTGAGAAACAGATCCAGGAAGGTTTGCTCACTGCCCCCTGCTCACTTTAGATGTCCCCACTGTGAGCACATGTGGATCCCAGTGTTCATCTTCATCTTTATGATGGCCTCACGGGGAAGAAATCACCTGAAGTGGCCAGTGCAGCCTCCCACTATTTGAATGTTTGGGTTTTTTTGAGATGATTTACTGGCATCATATCAGAGCATAACAACATTTAATCAGGGTTGACCTTCTCAAGGACAAATTTTTCTCCCATCAGTTCCTAAGCATAAGAGGCCAACCACACCTGAGATTCTTTTTTTTTTTTTTGGATTTCTGGCAGTTCCCTCTCTTCCTGGGGTGGGCAGTGACTGCGTTGGGTGAGGATTGACTCCTCTTCTTGGCTGGTGCTTTTGACAGCTTGAACAAAGTTTAAACTTTATGTTTAAGTATCTTTATGTTAAACTTTATCTGTTAAAAAATCATATATATGTATCTGATTATAAAATAATTATTTATTATAGAAGAGGTAGAACATATAGAAGTATTTAAGGTGGAACATGTCACTCTAAATCTCTCAACCCAGAAATATCATTGTCACCACCTTGAGCATTTCAGTCTCATCTCTGGATATACACACAAACACACACACACACACACACACACATATCTTCATGCTTTACAAAATTAGTCTGATTCACAGACTGAGGGAGTAATGTAATGTCTGAAGATGTGAGAGAAGGAAAATTATGTTACCAACATAATTTGTTGGGATTGTTTTAAAGACAGTTCTGAGATGGTGACATTGAGAAGCATTACATCAGTATCTCATTTCTCTAAAGTCCTGTATTTGATGATGGACTATTGACACGATAATGCTGTGTGATAGACAATTTTAAAATTTCTGTGGCTTTGGGGCCTGCCTGGTGGCGCACTGGAGAGTGTGCTGCTTGGGAGCGTGGCGGCGCTCCCGCCGAGGGTTCGGATCCCACATACAGACCGGTTCCCGCTCACTGGCTGAGCGAGGTGCGGCCGCAACACCGAGGGTTGCGATCCCGTTGCCGGTCCCGGTCTGGTACGGGCGCGACACTGAGGGTTGCGATCCGTTGCCGGTCACGAAAAAAGACAAAAAAGGGAAAAAAAAAAAAAATTTCTGTGGCTTTCAGCAACATGTATTCTTACTGCATAGCTCTGCAGGCCACTGGGCTTGGCAGGGCTCTGGGCTGCAGGGTGGGCTCTGCAGTGCTCCACGGGTCTCTCATCATCCTTTGACCAGCAGTACCTGGGTAATGTTCTTCCTGTGTGGTGGCCAGAGCCCACAATCTGAGCCACACTGCCCACACAGGCACACTCAAGGCCTTTGCTCTCATCTCGACTGCTAATATTGCATTGGCCAGAGCCACACTGATGGGGTAGGGAGTGCACTTTGCTGCAGCTCATTACAAGATCAAACCTGCTCTCACAACTCTCGCTAAAACTATAGCTCTTAACAGTGATGTAAAAGCAATCTCCTCATATAAATTGCAGTGAAGGGCCTGCTTTAACCCTAGGTGGGGTTTCTGTTTCTTTCTCTCCTTGAAGAAAGGACCAGCTCCTCTTTCCGTCTCTGTACCTCCAGCTTCTGCACAGTAGGGTCTGGCTTACAATGGAAAGGAGACATTTGTTGTCAAATAGATTTATGTTCTGGAGGCATTTTTCTTCCAGAAAAGCCTTACCTCATCAGAATGCAGAAAAGACCTGGCTCAAGAGATTCCAGTATGGACGACACCAGCCAATATTTTAAACAAGCCTTTTCTTTGTCTGAGCAGTGGCAGCTTCATCCTGATTTCATAGGAAAGGAAGAGTTCTGCAATTAAAGCCCAGGAATCACACGTGACTGGGGCAGACTTCTCTTTTCTGATTCCTCACTATGTTGTGGGCTTGCATCATCAAAAGGGCTTGGCCAAGCCTCAAGTGGTCATCTCAGATGACCAGACCCAACGGGTGACGAGGGGGGCCAGCAGTGTGACCCAAACACACAGTGAGAGGCCTACACATGGTCTGTTTCTGTGGACCCACATCATGTGTTGTGGCTTCACCCCCTAGGGTAGCCTTCTCTCTCATTATTCCTTGGTAGGAGAGTGATGGACGGACATGGCACAGCCCTGCCACACTTCCAAGCTCTTCTGTGTCCTCTGTCCCCTCTCCCATGAGTGGGTGCACATCCCACCCTACAGTGCAGGACTCCTGAGCACACTGTGGATGAGGCTGGGTGTCCCAGGCTCAGACCCCCATGGACAGACCAAAACAGGGATGGGGGGTGTACGGAAGATGTGGGCAAAGCCAGGCACAAGTTGCAGGGCTGTGCCCCAGCAGTGCTGGGAAGGGACTACATACACCTGCCCTGGGAGGGTCCTGGTCTGCTCTGGGAGAAGCAGGGAATGGCGGCCTGGCTTAATCACAGACACAAGAGCCAGCACCAAATGGTGACAGTTCTGGTTGGGCAGGGATGGTCTCTAAGCTTGTCTGACAGACTGGCCAACCCTCCTCCACGCAGGGCCTTAGGGCCTCCTCCCTTGCTGGCAGCAGGCACTTGGGTCTGGTGTATAAGAAGGGACATCTGAAGGCCTGCTCTCTGGGTCATCCCAACCTGCAGCAGCAGAGGTGTAGCCAGGAGTAGAGAGAACCCCTCCTGAAACTGACAGGGCCCAGGTAAGAACCCAAGCACCAAGCCATTATGAAACCCTAGCCCCATTTAACAAAGGTCACATGCGTGTGGACATTAAAATAGCTACCCTCTGAATTTTCTGACTGCAGAATTGTGTGCGAGCTTCTGGAGGCTGACCTTTACTCTCCCTATCCTTCTGTTTCTGTCCCCTGCTCTCCTAGTTCAATTGGGCCCTCTTTAAAACACTGAATGCCCCACTCCCATGTCATCAAAATGTCTCCACTGGACAGACGGGGTCAATGTAAAATGTGCTTGGTCCATGCTACGTCTGCATTCTTTTCCCCACCGCTGAAGGGGCAGGGGCAGAGGGCTGCAGGCCTTTTCAAGACAAGGGCAGGTAAACAATCACTTCTGTGGGAACGTTAACTTCTACACACAGGATTACCAAAGAAACAATCAGGATGGACTCAGGATAACTACTAGCAACTGGCAAAGGCACTGCCCCCAGCCCAACCCCACCCTCCAGGAAGATGCTTGTCTCAAATATTTACACTTGAGACAATTATGGAAAAATGGTGCGTGGACTTCAGCTGTGGGGTCACACGTGTCTCACCTGCACTTCCTTCCCACACCTCTCACCTCACTGTGGGGAAGCCTTGGCTCCGGGGTCCATTCCTCTGTGAGGGTGGAACAATGGAAGAAAGATTTGCAATGTGAGGTCTGGCCTATAGCAAACACTTTGTGTCCTCTGTAGCAGTGTCATTTCTCACAGTTAGTGGACAGCGAGACAGGCCTTGATTGGAGATGATGGTACCCAATAAGGGACTTATCTTTGGAAGAGCACAAACGTCTCCTTTCAATATTGCAAAAAGAAACAAGCTAAAGAAACCTTCCTTTCAAAGACTGTGACACTTAAAGCACAAATGCATAAGTATGTCTCTTGCGGAGAGATTGCAATATAGTTTCAGCTAACATAAAATCCTCTGGGGAATAGATGGTCCCCAGCGTCACTCTCTCCCACAAAACAACGAATTTACAACTATAAAAATGTAACAGCCAAGTTGGGGCCGCTGGAGCCCAGAGGAAGAGGAGGAGAGACCTACAGAACTCATGAAGGCAGGAGAAACCATGAAGAGAGAAAGAAAAAACTGCACTCAGTGTTTTGGGCCATGGTCACTTTAACGCTGGAGCACATGGAGCAGGAGCCAGCAGAAGCCGCAGCTGTGCCCTTTAGATGGAATTACTTGGAGGCGGCAGGGGAGAAGAGGACTTTGGTGGCCCCCAGGACAGCAAGACCACTAACAGGGTTCCCGTGGACCCACGCAGGAGTGAGGAGCCAGAACAGCTGAATAAAGGGAGCAATTCAGAAGCCGGTGAGTGGGATGGGACTGGAGTGAGTTGCAAGGGACTGGAGCAGGGCCTGTCCCATGGGAAGTGTTTGGAGCACAGGCTGTTGGGGAGATGAGCCCACCGGGAGAACACTGGAACACAGCAAAGACAGCTGATCTGCCCCCAATCAGTGCAGGAACACTCAGAGGAGACTGGTTGGGAATGCAGAATTGCATGGGGTGCAATTTGATGAAAAAACTCAGGCCCAGATCAGAGTTTCTACACAAACCAGGTGCACCAAGTATCTGGAGAGCCAGAAGTACCTAGATCAACCATTAAACCCTGAGCTGCACAAAAAGTCTTCTCTAGGGAAACAGCAGCAAAGCAGCAATTTACCTCAACCACACAGCTCAAGTACTGGTTCCCACAGGAAGTTCCCATTTTAGAAGCAAGGAAAGGACAAAAACTTAGTTCCAGCCTAGGCACACCATGAATGCCTTGGGTCCCACCAGGGGACATGAGGCATGGAGCCAAGGGCAGGACCCCTGCCCACAACCACTCACACTGCCAGCACCTTGGGGCCCCACCCAGAACCTGACGATTGGAGTCAAAGACCAGACCCCACTTCCACATACCGGCACACCACCAATGCCTAGGGGCCCGCCCAGGGACCTGGGGCTAGCAGCCAGGGACCGGACCTCCTAACCACAACCAGGCATGCTGTGACAGTGCCTCAGGGCCCCACCTGGGGGCCCAAGGCATGGAGAAGGGGACCAGATCTCCCTCCCACAACCAGGCACACCACACCAGTACCTTGGGGTCTGCCCTCGGACCTGAGGCATGGAGAAGGGGACCAGACTCCCCTCCCACAACCAGGTACACAGTGCCAGTGCCTTGGGACCCACCTGGGGACCCAAGGCATGGAGAAGGGGACCAGAACCCCTCCCACAACTAGGCACCCCACGCCAGTGCCTTGGGGCCTGCGCTGGGACCCGGGGTATGGAGAATGGGACTGGAGCCCCCTCCCACAACCAGGCACACCATGCCAGTGCCTCGGGGCCCACCCAGGGACCTGGAGCATGGAGAAGGGGACCAGACCCACCTCCCACAACCAGGCTCACCATGCCAACACTTCAGGGCCTGCTAGGGGACCTGGGGCATGGAGAAGGGGACTGGACCCCCTCTCACAATGAGGCTCACTATGCCAGCACCTCGGGGCCCACCCAGGGACACAGGGTAAGGAGTTGGGACCAGACCCACCTCCCACAACCAGGCATACCAGGTCAGCACATCAGGGCCTGCCCAGGGGCCCAAGGCAAGGAGAAGGGGACTGAACCTCCGTCCCACAACCGGGCACCCTGTGCCAACACTTCAGGGCCTGCTCAGGAACCTGGGGGAAGGAGAAGCGGACTGGACCCCCCTCCTACAACCAGGCACACCACGCTAGTGCCTTAGAGCCCATGCTGGGACCTAGGGCATGGAGAAGAGGACCAGACCCACCTCCCACAACCAGGCATACCACTCTAGCGCCTTGGAGCCCACACTGGGACCCAGGGCATGGAGAAGGGGACCAGATCCACCTCCCACAACCAGGCACCCCACGCTAGCTCCTCGGGGCCTGCCCTGGGACCCAAGGGAAGGAGAAGGGGACTGGACCCCCCTTCCACAACCAGGCATACCACACCAGCACCTTGGGGCCTTCCCTGGGACTCGGGGCATGGAGAAGGGGACCAGACCCCTCCCACAACCAGGCACCCCATGCCAGTGCCCTGAGGCCCACAAGGGGACCCAGGGTATGGAGCTGGGGACCGGACCCCCCTTCCACAACCAGGCACCCTGTGCCAGCACCTCAGGGCCTTCCCTGGGACCTGGGGCATGGAGAAGGGGACTGGATCCCCCTCCCACAAGCAGGCACACCATGCCAGTGCCTTGGGACCCACTTGTTGACCCAGGGCATGCAACTGGGGATCAGACACTCTCCACAACCAGGCACACTTCCAACACCACAGAGCAGGCCAAAAACATCTCCTCCATGTGGGTGGCCCAACATAGCTACCACGATAACCATGGCTGCTGTGAAGGCGGCTAGATGCCACAACCACCACACAGATGGTCTGCCAGCCACTGGAGTGAGTTGACACAAGGAGAATCACCAGCAGAGATAAAGAAAGGAGGAGGATGTCTGTCTCTGCAGAGCCCATTTCATAGTGGTGGAAGAGACATCTGCTCTATGATAGTATTGGGGGACCTGATCATGCCTCTCAGCATTGGACAGATCATTTGGGAAGTAAATTAACAGAGTAACCATTATTCTTTCAGAGGGAGAGAAGAAATCTAGGGTGATTAGAGTGGGGAGGGGGAGAGAAAGGGGGATAAGGAGGGATTGGACAAGGGGCATAAAGAATAATTACAATTTGTAACAATATATATGCTAGTAATATTGATTTGATCCACATATCTCAATGTTGAAACCCAAAAATACGTATAATCAATTTTGATTCAATAAAAATAAAAATTAAAAAAAATTATAGAGTCATGTAACCACAGGCCAAAATAAAATAAAATAAAGTAAAATAAAATCCTCTGTTAATCTGATTCTTTATGACAGTTTAGTAAGCATGTTATGATATATTTACGTATTTGAAAATAAAAGAAACATCAATTTATTCCGATATTTGGAATGGGGAAGAAGGATCCAGAAATTTCTAGCTACAAAGAAAAGAGGAAAAACATCTACCATAAAGCAGCAGCCAGGTTTCTGGTTCTAGACAAATTTGTGTAGATTCACTTCTCTCTGCTTCTTGCTACAAAGTACAACTGAAAAACCTGGAAATAATTCAACAGACTACCATAAGGGGACTCTGAAAGGTGGAAAGAAGAAGGTGGACTGGCTGGAGAACTCAGGACTTGAGGACTGATGTTGTTTGTCTTTGATATATTCTGGTCTGGGAGCTGGAAAGGCCTGCAAAGCAGAACTACTATTGGGCTCAGATGAAGAAAGCTCTAAGAAAAGCCTGCTTCCTCTAGCCACAGGACAGGGAAAGGGACAGCCCATGGAATAAAAATCTTTTTTTTTTTTTGGTGGCTCACTGGTGCAGGGATCCAAATGCTTGATTTTGGTGTTATAACAACACACTCTAACCAACTGAGCTAACTGTCCAGCCCTGAAATTTGTTTTTTTGTTTGTTTGTTTGTTTTTTCCTTTTTGTCTTTTTTCATGTCTGGCAACGGATCGCAACCCTCAGTGTCACGCCCGTACTGGACCGGGACCGGCCACGGGATCGCAGCCCTTGGTGTTGCTCCCACCCCTCGCTCAGCCAGCGAGCGGCCGGTCTGTATGTGGGATCCGAACCCTCGGCGGGAGCGCCACCGCACTTCCCAAGCGGCACACTATAGCAGTGCGCCACCGGGCCGGCCCGTGAAATTTGTTTTTGATGATACCCACTTTATCCCCAGCCAACCACCACAGACACCACCACCACTGCAGTGTCAGTGAAGTTGAATGGAGAGTCTAAACTCCATCCCCTGCCCAACAGCAGTGGCACCCTGGGTAGGTGCTTTTCTTCTCTGCTTGTACAACCAGCAGAGGCCAAGCAGGAAGTGTGGACTCCCACTCCCACCCACCAGCACCAGGCAACCCATGCCAGTGCTCTCCTTCCCTGCTGGGATAGTGTCAGCAAAGATGGAGTGGGGCATTTATACTTCCATGGACACCCAACTGGACAGTGGGAAAAGGATCCCAGGAAGGAAGGAGCTGGAGAAAGAGATTCTTTACACCTGCATAGAAAGTCTGGAGCAGACAGTTGACCAACCCAAATGTAAAACTGACCAGCTTCAACATGTCAAAAGGTTTGAACTGAACCAGTATGGAATTTTCGTACAGACAGACATATGACCAGCAGATTTTCAGTGTCCTTCAAGTGGCACACAAACCAGACCATAACAGCACTGAAAGGGCTCTGAAGACTAAATAGTCATTGGAATCACAACTTACAAAAATAGACAAGGACCTAAATCCTAAATCTAAGCAGGGGACCCCCTGCCAAAATGTAACATTTAAATAAGGTTCAGAATCTTCTACATAATATCCAACATATCCAAGATACAATCAAAGACTACTCTTTATACCAAGAACCAAGAAAATTACAATTTGAATGAGAAGAGGCAATGAACAGATACACACAATGAGGTGACTCAGAAGTTGGAATTAGTGACAAAGGTTTTAAAGCAGCCATCACAAAATGCTTCAACAAGCAATTACAAATACTGCTAAAACAAATTTTTTTAAAAAAGAAAATCTCAGCAAAGAAGATATAAAAAATAACTAAATGGAAATTATAGAACTGAAAAATACAGTAACTAAAATTAAAAATTTGCTGTATGAGCTCAATAATAGATTAGAGATGACAGAGAGTAGAATTAGTGAATGTTAGAATGGGTAAATAAAATTTACTCAATCTAAATAACACACAGAAAATAGGCCAGAAAAAGAAGTGAATAGACTCTAAAACCTGTGGGACAATGACAAAAGAACTAACATTCATATCATTGGAGTCAAAAGTGGAGAGAAGGAGTGTAAAGATAAAAAAGTATGTGAGTGGGCCAGCCTGGTGGTGCACTGGACAGTGCGCCGCTTGGGAGTGCGGCGGCGCTCCCGCCGAGGGTTTGGATCCCATGTGGAGACCAGTTCCCGCTCACTGGCTGAGCGCAGTGCGGGTGCAACACCGAGGGTTGCGATCCCATTGCCGGTCAGTAAAAAAGACAAAAAGGAAAAAAAAAAAAGTATGTGAAGAAATAATGGCTGAAAATTCCCCATTTATGTGGTGAAAGCCATAAACTTATATATTCCAGAAGCTAAAGAAATCTCAAACAGAATAAAACCAAAGAAATCCACACCAAAATACATCATAATCATACTTCTGAAAACCAAAGACAAACAATGATTTGAATGACAGAGGATTAACCATTGGGAACCTTGGTGACCAGAGAAGGAGTAGCACAGAACTTTACAAGGGCTGAAAGAAAAGAACTGTGAACTCCAGATTTTATGTCTAGTGAAAATATCCTTCAGGAATGAAAGATAAATAAAGACATTTACAGACAAAGGAAGAGAATTTGTTGCCATCAGGTCTACTCTTAAACAATGGCTAAAGAAATAGAAAGGAAATGATAGCAGAAGGAAATGATAACAGAAAGAGGAAAGGAACTTTAGAATGAAAGGGAAAAAATGTATTTTTATAATAGGGGTAAATACAATAGACTATCTCTTTATGTTTTTAAAATTTTATTTGATGGTTGAAGCAAAAATTACAATGCCATCTGCTATGGTACTCAATGTTTATAGAGGAAGTACTTAAAACAATTTTATTTAGAAATTGTGGATGGTAAAGGGACATAAGTGTAAATAAATTTCTATACTTCACTTCCAGTAAATGTCAATACCAGTAGACTGTGATATGTTATGTATATATTTTGTATCCTAGAGCAACCCCTAAGATTATATAAAGAGACATTCTCAAAAATGCTATAAATAAATCAAAATGGAATTCCAAAAAGCATTCATGTAATCCATAGGAAAGCAAGAAAATGGATATAGAGGTACAAGAACAAGAGAAAACATACAGAAAACTAATAGTAAAATGGTAGATGTAGGTCCCAAAATATTAATAATTACTTTAAATATAAATGGCCTAAATACACCAATTAAAAGACAGAGATTGGCAGAATGGATTTAAAAAAAAACAACAACACATCTATAAGATGTCTATAAGAAACTCATTGTAATGACATAGGTAGGTTGAATGTGAGAGGATATGCATACAGGAGTGGCTATATTTATATCAGATAAAGTACATTTCTGAGAGAAAATTACCAGGGACAAAGAGGGATGCTACATAATGATAAAAGGCTCAACCCACCAAGGAAACACAGAAATCCTAAAGGTGTATATACTGTTCTGTCGAGCCGAACCCATGGCTGGATTTGCCCCCAAAGCAGCAGCAGTGAGTTCTCCAAACCATCCTGAGATGGGTCAGTAGGGATTCAAAGAAAGAAGTGTTAAATGCCAGGGTGATCAATCCAAAGCATTTATTAGGGGAACTTGTATACAGAGGGGGGTTGCAGCAGATCCTTGCAACAGACAGCAAGACAAGAGCTGTTCTACCTAGATATGTCTGCAACTAGAATTCTCACACATAGCTGCTGGAAACATAAAAATGGTACAGCAACTCTGGAAATTGTTACCCTAAAAACAAAACATACATTAACCACACATCCCAGCAGTGAAATGAAAATTTATTTTCACACAAAAACTTGTACATGAATGCTCATAGCAGCTTTGTTCATAATAGTCAAAAAATGGAAACAACACAAATGTCCTTCAAAGGGTGAAGAGTTGAAGAAACTGGTACATCCATAAAGGGAATACTACTCAGCAATAAAATGAACAACCTATTGATGCATGCAGCAGCTTAGATGGGTCTTAAGGGAATTATGCTTAGTGAGAGGAGCCAGTATGAAATGGTTTTATACGGTACAAGTCCACTTAAAAATATCTTCAATGTCGGGGCCGGCCCGACTTGGGAAGTGCGGCGGCGCTCCCGCCCGAGGGTTCGGATCCCACATACAGACCGGTTCCCGCTCACTGGCTGAGCGAGTCGCGGGAGCAACGCCGAGGGTTGTGATCCCGTTGCCGGTCCCCGGTCCGGTACGGGGGCAACACTGAGGGTTGCGATCCGTTGCTGGACACGGAAAAAGACAAAAGACAAAAAAATATATATATATATATCTTCAATGTGACAAAACACTAGAGACAGAGAACAGGTTTGTGCCAGGGGACAGTGATAGGATGGGTGGATGGCTCAGACTATACAGCAGGGGTATGAGAAAATTCCTGAGTGATGACGGAATGGTTCTATATCCTGATCATGGCATTATAGGACTCTACACATGGGTTAAATTTTCATAAACACACACACACACACACACACACACACAAAATGAATGCAGTTTAGAAAAAAGGTGAAAGCTAATAAGGTCTGAAGTCTGGTTAACAATGATGTACCATTGTTAATTTCCTGGTTTTGATATTGTACTACAGTTATAAAAATGTCACCTTTGAAGGAAGCTAGGTGAGGGCTCAAGAAACTCTATGTACTAGTTTTACAACTTCCTGTGAGTCTAATAATTTCAAAATAAACAGTTTTCTTGAAAAGCCAGCAGTGATGCTTACTTTTTTCCTTTAATACAGATTTCCTGTAGTTAGAGCTCATGTGTTCTCCAAATAACATGACTAAATTACAGCAAAATTCTGTGCTGTACTGGTTGGAGAGAGAGTGATATTTACATAAATTGAACATTTTGTGGAGACACAACCCTAATCAGGTGGAGACATGTTGCCTTAAACATAGCCCAAGACCAAGAAAATGTATGCTTATACCACCCACATATCTGAGTAAGGGCGAGAAACCTGAGTTAATGTTTTCTAGATACTATAGTGTGTGTGTGTGTGTGTGTGTGTGTGTGTGTGTGTGTGTGTGTGTGTTCTTTATTGGGAGGTACATGGGAAGAGCAAAATCACTTTGGTTTTTCTGTTATAGAAAAGGTTGAAGTTATATTTGGTAAAAAGAAATAAGAAAACGGATATCATGTGAATCTTTGAACAGCTGCATTGTAGGATGTGGACTAAGAAGACACTGAGAGCCCATCAAAAGGCAGATGAACCAAGTAGAAGGTACCAATGGGCAAAGGAACTGATATCCTGAATATTTCATGGTTACAATTACCATTGTAACCAGAGGGGGGCGGAAATAGGGGAGTGGAGGCCTCAGGCCACAGGCCCAAAGAGAACAGGAGAGGGATGGGCAGAGACCACCCCCACCTCTCGCAGCCTTTCCCACAGGCACACGTACACGCACATGCCCCAACCCCGTAGTGACTTTCTTTTCCAAATCTGGTTCCCTCCTTTCAGCATTTTCTTGATTTAAAAACAAAAGCAGTGTGATCATACCTTCTGACACCCTGGTGGCCTCAACATCCTGTCCAGAACTGGAAGTTTCACGAGTTCTGCATTAATTTTGTTGTGGTTGACATCTCAGCCACCACAACCCAGTTGCATGGTAGTGAGGTCTTCGGGCTCTAGAGCCAACTGCCTGGGTTCAAACCGCATTTCTCCCATTTACTGGCTGTGCGACCTTGAAAAAAAAACCTGGCTTCGTGTCTCTAAACCTCAGTATCCCCTCTGGAAAATGGAGGTGATTACAGTTTTGACTTCCTCAGCTTTGTGAGGATGAAGCTGATTTGATCTCAGTTAGCTAATACAACACCCTAAACACCAGCTGTCTGTAGCTTGGGCACCATGGCCTTGGAACCCCGCACCAGAACCCACTCAGGACATGAGGGTGCCAGGCTTTTCCTTGCTCAGATGCTGACCCTGCGGGGACACTCAGGCGTTCCAGTGCTGAGAAGCATTCTCAGGGGAAGACAGCCCTACGGACTACTGAAGAACGTCAGGGGCACCTTTGCTGCTGTGTTTCAGAAAGTGGGTCTTCATTCCTCACTGTGTCCTGTAACCCTTTGTCCAAAGATAATTTAACAAAGTATAAAGTAGCAATATAGACACTGCTATAAATTTTCACTGTTACAACAGAATCTCAGACATTGTCATAAAGCCACTGATGATTATGTTTGGGGCGGGAGTGTTCACAGTCACCCAGCTCCCCAAGGGAAGTCCTCAACTCCCAAGTTCAGGGACGTTTCATATCACCTCAGCCTTGTTCTCTCCCACGGGGAGGGACTCACTCATCTCCGTTCCACCACGCCAGCGTGGGCGCTAACTTGGCAGAACTAATGAGGACGGTGAATGCCTGGTCACACACACAGAACACAGTATAAAGCATGCACTGAGGCTCAGGCAAATGTCCATTTTAGTTTTCACAGAAGTGAACCTTGAGACGTTTCGAAAGGGGAGGCTGGAGGTCGGGCAGCCTCTCGTACCTGCTCCAATTGCTCAGACAGAGATCAGCAGGTTTTGGCTGATGAAGTCATGGAGGTATATTTTCAATAAACTCCTTAGTAGTTTCAACATCTCTCCTTATATTTTTTTAAAAGTTGTGGTAAGAAAGCACACAAGTTTTACCATTTTAACTGCTTTTAAGTAGTTCTGTAGTGTTGAGTACATGCTGTTGTGCAAACACCACCAGCAGCCGTCTCCAGAACTCTTTTCATCTCGTAAAACTGAAGCTCTGTCCCGGTTAAACACTCCCCACCACCCAGCCCCATCCTACTTTCTGACTCTAGAAATGTGATGATTCTAGGTACCTCATATAAGTGGAATCACACAGTATTTGACCTTTCGCAACTGGCTTACTTCACTTAGCATCATGTAGTCAAGGTTCATTCATGTTGTAGCATGTGTCAGAATTTCCTTCCTTTATAAGGTTAGTATTCCCTTGTGTGAATACAGGGCACATGCTGTGTGTCCATTCATCTGTCAATGGACACTTGAGTTGCTTCCACCTCTTGGCTATTGTGAAAAATGCTGCTATGAGCACAGTGTACTTATATCTCTTCGAGGCCCTGCTTTCGATTCTTTTGGGAATATACCCAGAAGTGGAATTACTGGGTCACATGGTAGGTCTATTTTAAATATTTTGAGGAGCCACCATACTGATTCCCACAGCAGCTGCACCAGTTCACATTCCCACCAACAATGCACGAGGGTTCCAATTTTCCCATATCCTCGCCAACACCTGTTACTTTCTGTTTTTTGTTTTTGTCTTTTAATAGCAGCTATCCTATTGGGTGTGAGGTGCCTCCTTACATTTCCTTAGGAGGAGCCTCCCAAGGAAAGTCCTGGGTGGGACAGCAGGATGAGACCTTGTGACTCCACTCGACTCTTTCCACATGACCTGGGCTCATCCATTACCTCTTCTGTGCCTTCTATCCTGTCTGCTTCCTGATGGCAGGATGCATCTTTTACATTTCTTTATTATTAGCTTCAAACAAGAAACATTTAATAAATGGCAAACTGATCACATGAGAGGTATTTGTTCCTCATTTCTCCTTTCCCATCCCTTTTTCCCACCTCTCAAAAAGCTGAGCTGCCCTCTGTTTGCCCAAAGTCTCTGGGACGAGGGACAGTGGCCCAGAGACAGCCAAGCAGCTTCCATGGGCTCCTCCCACCATATTTCCTTGGGTCTCATCAGCCAGGCACTTCTCAATATCGTGTTCTTGGCCCCCAGGAGGTGGTGTGCATAGCAGACAAGCACTGGAGTTGACAAGCCCAGGTTTGTGTGTGTCCCAGCTACACCATGACTGGCCATGTGACCTTTAGTCAGTTATTTCACCCTTTATGCCTCAGTTTTCCCATGTGTAAAACTAGGATATCCACCTTACGAGCTTCTTTGACTGTTGAATGCATGTGAAACAACTTGGCACGTGCCTGACTCAGTGAGTGCTCAGAAGATGTGACTCAGCTTTGAAACTCAAATGGGCTCCCGCTTGCTGTCTCTCCACCCAAGCGTGGTCCTCCTCCAGCACCAGCCAGGGGAATCTTCCCAGCTCTTGTCCGCTCAGCCTGTCTCCTTCAAGAAAATTTCTTTCTCTGGTTTCACCAGGAGCTGCCTTAGCTGATTCCATGCTTTATCGCTAAGGGCATCTGTGGTCCTTTCTTAAGAGCTGGGCTGAGCCACCTCCACTGTGTCTCTCTCCTGACACTGTGTGGGCTTCCACTGAGTCCATGGGTGCTGCCACCTGGGGTGGGAGTGCCGTGTGACCGGGCCAGAAGGGAGGTTTCCTTCTTCGGGGGACACTGCCTGTAGCCCCCATCCATTAGCGCAGCCTCTCGGGATCTGTTTTCTAGATTGTTTCAGATAAGAATTATATTAACGTTCATTAGGAGATAATATATGTTTATTTTACTTAGCTCATGTCTGTAATATTTGTAAAAATAATATAGCAACAAAGGTCTTCTCATTGATTTCTGTTTTTTTATTTTCTCATAGGTGGGCAATCTACTGTAACCTGCAGATTCACAAGAGATTCACATAAGAGGGAAAAGCAGATTTAAGCCCCCTTCAAAGAGGATTTCCTGGGTCATCTGTGAAAAAAAGTGTTTTTGAAAACCATACCACTATGGACATGGCTACGGGTAGATTGACTAGCTATTATTTCTAAGAGTCTAAGAAAGAGATAGGCAGTCCATGAAAAGGAGAAAACAGAAACAGAAGTGGGAGTGGAGGAAGGCCAGCCGTGATTGAGAAACAACCAGCTGGCTAGAGAATCTAGAGCAGGATGTGAGAATGAGAGAAAGTGTTCAAAGAGCTCTGGAAATCAAGATGCCAGGCTGCCTGCCCCTCACCTTCACCTGAGACGGCTGAGACCCAGACCATGTGTCAGGTGAGCCAAGGCCTCTGGTGTGGCTGCTGTCCTTTCCACCCTTGTGCAGCCATCGGCTGACGAGCAGCTGCAGAGCTCTCTGAGGGACGCCACATGGGACGCCACATAGCAGTGCCTCCCACCCGAAGTCCGCCCACTGATCTGAAACCTACCTTTAGTGATGAGGGGGTTGGGTGGCTTAAATATCTTCCCCCAAAGCCTCTCTTTTAAAACTAAAATGCACCTGTGTTGATGAATCATGCAGGTGTGGGTTGACTGATTCAGTGACTGTTGTTAATATGCCAGCTAAAGATATGACATAAAGAGTTGGGATAGTTAATTTTATGTGTCAGCTTGCCTGGGTTGAGGGATGCCCAGCTCGCCAGTAAAACATTACTTCTGGGTGTGTCTATGAGGGTGTTTCTAGAAGAGATTAGCATTTGAATCAGCAGACTGAGTAAAGAAAATCTGCCCTCACCAGTGGGGGTGGGCAACACCCAATCCATTAAGGAGCTGGATAAAACAAAAATGTGGGGGAAGGGTGAGTTCTCTCTCTCTCTCCTTCATCTTCTCCTGCCCCCAATTCTCAGGCCTTCAGACTCAGACTGAATTACTCTACTGGCTTTCCTGCTTCTCCAGCTTGCAGACAGCATATCACGGGACTTCTCAGTATCCATAATCCCATGAGCCAGTTCCCATAATAAATCTCCTCTTATCTTATGTATCTCTATATATCCTATTGGTTCTGTTTCTCTGGAGAACTCCGACCAACACAAGAATTAACTCACAGGAAGAAAAATATTTATTTGTAAAACGGACACAAGGTCCAGAGTATTGTAGGTTTTCTTTCCCTTTTTGTTACACTTCATGCAGCGCATACACATGCACAGAGCAAATAAAAAACGATCAAGTTGTAAACCTTAAAACTATACAATTAAAAAAATGCAACCAGGTTAACATTTGGGGAAGCGAATTTAAAAGCTTCCATAAAAACTTTTATAGAGCCATCTGTGAGCCTGAAAGTCTTACAGAGCAGAAGTACTGAGAAAAGAATCTGGTGCCTGGGTACAGAGATGAGTGCCCTCTGACAACCGTCAGCCCTGATGGGTCTGTCGCAGCCTCTTCATCTGGTGTCAGAGGCCTCATCTTCCCACACCGCAGGCTAACTTCTGCCACATCCTAGTAAAAAGAAGTCTGACCAAAGCGTCATGCTCCCTGTTAGTTTGCCCAAAGATATGCCTTAACAAGGAGCTTTTTTGTGAGGGGAGAAGGGAATGTTCTGCTTCACAAAGGATTTATTCCAAACTGAGGGTTAAACATCTAAAAATGACTTTTGTCTGCTCTGGAGTCTGCAAGAGTACTATATATTCCTATCATTCAAGGTTGTCTAGCAACAATATGTGTGCAATCTGCCAACAGATGCTGCTGCTGTGGGGTCTGGGTTAGCCTGTGTGATGGCACACTGCTCTATGGGCCACGGTGGAAGCCACCTTCCTGTCCCATCCTCAGGTGACACTGCATGTGAATGAGGCTTGCTCTCAGAAGTGCCTGCTTCATTCTTTATAAGATCTGCTTCATTCTCTATAACAGGGGCACAATTTTTCAATTCCTCCAAATCGGCATTCAGACACAGAGAAATTAGATATCAAAACTCAAAACCAAAGGGTAATATGAGGGTATTTCAAAAAGTTCGTGGAAAAATAAAAATAGAATTAAAAGATAATATGAATATTTCCATGAACTTTTTGAAGTACTCTCATATTTCTAACAAAGCAAGGTGGCAAAGTATCCCTACTTACCTCAATATACATAAACCACCAACAGCCTTAACACCCACAGGATAGTCAGATATGAGAGGTTGAAAGAAGTTAGGAAGAAAAGAGGGTGGGGTGTGATGGATCTGAAAACAGAAGAACCCCAAACAGACTCACTAGAAAGCATGGTGGGCCAATCTGAGAAGAACAGGGAGAGCTGGGGGGAAACTGTCCAGCGCAGGGTAGTGCAAGGGCCCTACCATGGTAAGAAGGACAAGGAGGCAGGAACAGTCGGTCCCCAAAGAACTCTCAAGATTGACCAGGACAGGCCCCACACTCAGGAGAAAGTGCTGCGAGAGGACTCAAAATTGAGCAAGACAGGATGAGCAGGAGGAAGGAAAGGGGACTTTCAGCCTGAACTGTGGGATGGGAGCAGCCGGAAATTCCAGAAAGCAGGTGGCCCTACTTATGAACACAGAAGTGGGTGGCCTGTGAAGTTTGAAAATCTCTCCTGAACCCTAGCCTCATTCTAAAAGTCCAGGAAAACTTGATTTCACATGAAAAAACAAGCACCTGCAGAGTATTTGTTCAATCCTATACAAAGTAATAAGAAAGAAGAGACTAAAGAGCAGAATACCACCATGACTGACAAAGACAGCACACAAGAGAGAAGTTCTCATCAAGCAGTAAGCCTCAGTGTTGATCTACTTCCAAAAAAGACATTAAATAAATGAGAGACTTGAAAGAACGACATTAACCAGAGTTAGAAAAACTAAGAAAAGAGTTGACAATGCAGGAAAACACACACACACACACAAAGAAAGAAAAATACAAATCATGTGGGAAGTGGCGTGGTCCATGCCATGGCGGGGTCCTGAAAAGAATAGCTTGAGCTGCCCTCTCCGAGTTGGCAAGGCCGCTGGAGGGAGAGCTGCTGGCAGGGCCATGGCTACAAGCACTTGCTTTCGCTGTAAGGATCTCTGCCTCGGCATAGTGGTACTACTTTTACTTTCTCTTTTGATGTTTTGGTCAGCGTGGCAGTTTCCTGAGTCTCCAAAAGATGCAGAAAATGACACACAAACAGTTGTTGTCATAAAATTAGATAGTCCCACCAAAGATCCGGGAAGACTGAACAATTCCAAATTGTCCCTTTTGAGTCAATTAATTATGCCAACGGATGTTTCAAAAACATCGGTTATGATTAATCTTGAGCAATTGCCCTTACCAAAGAAATTAATAAATAAAAGAAGTCCCCATCCTCTTCCCACCATCTGGGTAAATGGTTACATGGGATATAAAATGGGGAAAGGAAAAATTTGGTATCCCCCTAGGGGACGTCCAAAATATGATGTAAGTTGGCAAACATCATTTATTGGAGATTGTATTAATGGCAAGAGAATGGTTGGCATTAATGAGAAATCATATGATTGGAATAAATTAAGTATATGGGAACGAAACTGTAGAACCCCCTTTACTTGGTGATGTCCAGTTTTAATAAATCATTAAAAATCAAGTATTGGGATAAAAATATATGCTGTAAAATTACTAAACCTGCAAAATTAGATCTTAGAAGAATAAGAGAGTACACCTAGTTTTGTGAGGGATGGTGCTGTGCACAAGGACACTTCAACATTTAGATCAAGATTACAGGGCCACCGCCAATGCATAACCTCAAAATGTGCATGATAATGCTGCTCAAATATCCATTGTTCCTTTTCATTCCATTAGAACATAAAATCATTAGACCCCCCATTAGAATTTAAATGTTAGCATTGTTCCTTTTAGCAAATTGTACTTACATTTAGCAATAGACATAGGTCATATGATAGTATTGTCTATCACTTTGTAACTGCAATAGCCCCACCCTGTTAATAGGGTAGATATTAACCACAGCTTGCCAACAGGAAAAGGTCACAGGTTAACTTCAGGACAATGAGAAGATGGTTCTGATATGATAACCTGATACCAAGAGGAGGAAGCACGAGCTAATCACCTGAGACGTGCTGACGAAGGGAAAAAACTGGCTTCCCCTGTCCTTTTTGAATTATTGACTCAAGCTTGCTGATGTAATAAAAATAGTACCCAAAGCTCCCCCTATAGAGCTGTAAATTTAAATAAAAGGCATTGTCTCATGCTCTACTGGGCTCCAGCTCCAAAGCGCTGACAGCCTGCAGAGAGAGAATGTGCATAGTGATGCATTGAGGTCTCCGTCTGTGTTTGTTATTTTTGCCGACCCTCTCCATCCCTTTTCGGGTACCCACCCCTCGCTGAAGCTGGACTTTGGCAGGGAAGGAAGACTAATCTAGAAGGAATACAAAAGCATGCAAAAATAAAGGATAATGCTTCAATAGAAATAGAAGGGGAAAAAGAGGGAAAAATATAAAAAAGAAACAAAGGGAAAAGAAAGATTTATGAGAAAATAATGAATATTGCAAGATATTGCACATATGAATAAGAGATACTCCTCAAGGAAAAATTTTAAAAAAGCAAGAGAACAGAGCAAATACTAAGAGCTATACTCCAGGCAAACTTCCCTGAAATAAAAGAAGATTTGAAAATATATATTGAAAGAGCACAATGCATACTTGAGAATATTGACCCAGAATGACTATCATCAAGACATATACTAGCAAAATTTAGAGTTTAAAGAAACAGAAAAATCCTTTGGACATCTAGAAAAAGAGAGAGTCTTATGTGACTTATATGGAAAAGAAAAATAGACTATCACCAGGATTTTTTTTTTTTTTTTTTTTTGACAGCAGCACTTTATGCCAAAGGAGAATGGATTAACATCTTTAAGATACCCAAGGAAAGGAAGTATAAACCTATTTTATACCCAGAAAAACTGACCCTCCAGTATGAAGAGCACAGGAAACTGCTACCAACATGCAGGAACTCATGGAATATCGTTTCCATGAGTCCTTCCTGAGGAAACTTCTAAAGGGCAAGCTCAGACCAACTAAAATGACTAGGCAGACATGGTGATGAGCTTTACATATCTAGTAACCTGTTAAACTAAGACTAAATGAAGGTGGAGAAGAGTATAGAATGTAATGGCCATATATTGTGACATTGTAGATATACTATAACTGTTAAAAATGGCAGGCGAATGAGGTGAGCATATGAACAAAAAATATTTTAATGTTTTCAGTAATCATATTATTAGTAGTATTAGCATTATAATCCTACTATGCTGAGTATATTGTGTTTGATGTGAGATAAAACAAATGAGTTTTGGATATTCTAATTCTACCACCACTTGTATCCTTGAGAATCAGGTTTTTCCACAAGAGAAAAGAGATGCAATTGTAAGAGAGAGGAGGTCGTTATGAAAGCCGCATGGTCTCAGTTTTAGATTTGACATATCAATATTGTGATAGGTAATTTTATGTTAAACATAAAATTGGTAAATTTCAATTTGACCGGGCCATAGGGTACCCAGATATTTGGTTAAATATTATTCTAGGTGTGTCTGTGAGGGTGTTTCTGGATGAAGTTAACATTGAAATAGGTAAACTGAGTAAACCAGGTTTCCCTCCCCATTGTGGGTGGGCCTCAGTGAATCTATTGAAGCCTGAGTAGACAAAAAAGGTGGAGGAGGGAGGAATTTGCTCTCTCTGCCTGACTGCCTTCAAGACGGGACATCCATTTTCTCCTGCTTTTGGACTCAGACTGGAACTTACACCATCAGCTGTAAGATGAACAATTTCAGCTTTAATAAGGATAATAACTGAAACGAATTTGAAATATGTTTAAATATGTTTCAATTCAAATATGTTTAAATCTATGAATTCATAATGGCATTAAAACAAAAAGAACTGGTCACCTTCAGAGGATGTAAGGGAACCAAAACTCTTTAATTTGAAAACTGGAAAGTGAAAGAATCCAGCATTTCCTATAGGAGCTATACTGCTGGGTAAGCAGACAGTAGATAAAGGTAAGTAAGTCTTTACAAAAAAGCCAAATTATGGGAAACTACTTATCAACTAGCCCAGTTTCTTCAACAGATAAATTGTAAAGAAGTAAAATGGATGGAGGAGGAAACAATAGATTAAAAGAGAATTAAAAGACATATCAAAACATTTTTTAGGGCCGGCCCGGTGGCGCACTGGATAGTGCGCCGCTTGGGAAGCGCGGCAGCGCTCCCGTCCGCGGGGTCGGATCCCACGTACAGACCGGCTCCCGCTCACTGGCTGAGCGAGGCGCGGGAGCAACGCCGAGGCTTGCGATCCCGTCGCCGGTCCCCGGTCCGGTACGGGGGCAACACTGAGGGTTGCGATCCGTTGCCGGACACGGAAAAAAAAAAAAAAAAAAAAAAATAAAAGTTGTTTTTGGGGGGGGGGGGGGGGGGGCGGGGGGGAGGGGCGCCCGCTTGGGAAGCGCGGCAGCGCTCCCGTCCGCGGGGTCGGATCCCACGTACAGACCGGCTCCCGCTCACTGGCTGAGCGAGGCGCGGGAGCAACGCCGAGGCTTGCGATCCCGTCGCCGGTCCCCGGTCCGGTACGGGGGCAACACTGAGGGTTGCGATCCGTTGCCGGACACGGAAAAAAGACAAAAAAAAAAAAAAAAAAACATTTTTTAAAAATAGGTAGGACTAAAGTATCGGGTCTTGGGGAGCAAATTTGGATGATAAAGGTATAAAAAGAAAAACTAAAACAAGTCAGATTATTACTACTTATGGTGGGAAGGAGGAGACAGAAATTAAGGCAGGGTATATGGTGGTGCTTCTTCTGGGGCGGCTTCTATTTCTTGTCCCCGGTAGTGTTTGCCTTATAATAACTCATGAAGCCGTATATTTGATTTGTTTGGTTTTCTGTATTTGTGTTTTACTTAAAATCAAGTGATTTCAAAAATAAGTCAGATCTAGATATACAGATGGTCTCTGACATACAATGGTTCAATTTATAATTTTTTAACTTTACGATGGTGCAAAAGCAATATGCATTTAGTAGAAACTATATTTTGAGTATCCATACAGCCATTCTATTTTTCACTTTTAGTAGAGTATTTTATAAGTTAAATGAGATATTTAGAACTGTTATAAAATAGGCTTTGTGTTAGATGATTTTGTCTAACTGTAGGCTAACGTAAGTGCTCTGAGCACATTTAAGGTAGGCTAGGCTGAGCCATGATGATCAATAGGTTAGGTGTATTAAATGCATTTTCAACTTATGATATTTTCTACTTACTGTGGGTTTATTGAGATGCATCCCCATTGTACATCAAGGAGCATCTGTACTTACATGGATCAATGTCCAAAATATATGGTTAAGTGAAATGAGGCAAGTACAGAGGGTGCGAATAATATGATATGCACATTTACATGTAGAGGTGGTATTTACATGTGCATAGACTATCCCTGGGAGTACACATGAGCAATTGGGAGTGAGGGCCAGAGGGGTGGGAGGCAGACCTACTTTCATTACATCCCTTTGGAATTTTCACTGTCCATGATTATCATTCAAAAAAGGCAATTAATTAACTATTTTTTAAAAAGTAATAGTCCCAAAGGACCTGAAAAATCTCTTTCCTCTAATTTTATATATGCCATACCACATTTTGGGCTATAATTTGTTCATTGAGGAGGACACACAGGCTAACAGGTGGGTGGGCCAGGGAGTAGTGCTGTTTTAGTGACATTTGAGCTTCACATAAACTGCAAGGCTTTTTCTCAGCTGAGAGTGTTTGAGGGTAGCCTGCACTTGAATACCCCTATAAATACCACTATGTGTGTCCTGACTACAGGTGCCTGCCTTCTAGTAAGGGCTGTTCCACCCCTTGGAGGCCAAGTCCCATCATCTCTACAGGACAACCCTCCATAAGCTAAAGTCACTCATTTCTCCTTTCTCATCAGCTTGTTTGAATGGACTGGATTCGACAGGGAATAATAGCTTTTCTTTTGTTCCTGTTAAGACATTTTTCAGGAGAAATGAAAATATTTCGGTTAAATTCCACATAGATTTTCAAAATAAAATATTGGAAATGTTCTGAGTGGTTTACTCCTTTTCAATGTTTTTCATTATTGCTAGATACTATTTCTTGGGTGAGATGTATAGTGACTTCAGGGATTTATAACATAATTACTTTGAAAGCAAATTGAAAATTACTTGGTATAACATGTTATAAATAATAAGGTACCTACATAGAAATTAAACTAATAGTTTATTTTATCTTTTTCAAAAATTACTGTAGTATTGCATACGAATTTTGTGTGTGTGTGTCACAGAGAATGAGCATTTTTAAGTTTTAAAGAAGACACTATCAAATTGCTATCACCAAAAATTGAACCAATTTGTATTCTCAGCCACAGTGGAGCTGTGATCCAGTTGCCCATTTCCTGAAACCTTTCTAATACTGGACGTTATCAGACCTAAACAATTCCTGAAGCCGTCTCATAGGCAAAAATCCCACTGCTATCTTAATTTGCATTTCCTTGGATACTAATACAAGTGTTTATCTTTTCATTAATACTAGCAATTATCTTTTCATTCATAATTGTTATTTCTTTTTTGTGAAATGCCCATTCACAGCCTTTATCCAGTTTTCTACCAAGTTTTCTCATTGACTTCCTTGTGTATTAGGGATAGTAACTTTTTTTTCCCTGTTATAAATATTACAACATCTTCCCTCCCTCTGTTGCTCATCTAAATTTTTGGGAAAAAATCTTGCCATATAAAAATATTTAATTTTGGGCCGGCCCCGTGGCACACTCAGGAGAGTGCGGTGCTGGGAGCGCAGCGACGCTCCCGCTGCGGGTTCGGATCCTATATAGGAATGGCCGGTGCGCTCACTGGCTGAGCGTGGTGCGGGTGACACCACACCAAGGGTTGCGATCCCCTTGCTGGTCACAAAAAAAGACCTAAATAAATAAATAAATAAATAAATAAAAATAAAAAAATAAAAATAAAAATATTTCATTTTAATGTTGTCAAATGTCCTTCAAAATAAAATTGGAGTTTCAGATCACATTTCAGAAAGGCTTTTGTTGTTTTTGCTCAGGGCTTAACTGGCTTCCTCCCACCCTGGAAGAGCAGTAGCTAACACCCTGGCCCTGAACCAGAGCCCGCCCCTCAGCACTCGACTTTGCATCGTTTTTCTTTATTCTAGCACCTGCTCTTGTGGATCTTACACTCGAGCAAGAGAATCCCCCAGAGGGCTTGTGAAAACTCTGATTTCTCAGAAATCTCAGAGCTTTTAATTCAGCAGGCCTGGAGTGGGCCTGAGAATTTGCATTCCAACAAGTTCCCAGATGACACTGATGCTGCTGTTCTGGGGCCACACTCGCTACCACCCAGGCCAAGTCACTTCATCTCTCTTCTGAGCTCCTTCCATAGCTTCTGCCCCCACATCCATTATGATCCTTCTCCTAGCCACTTGCCACACTGCAGCCAGAGGGATTTCAACACCAGATCATGGCATTGTCTTCCTCCCGACTCTTCCTCGGTGATCTTTGGACCACCTTTTGACAGTCTCCATTGTTTCTGAACTACTCTTCTCAGCACTGGCTGTGGGTAGCTAGGAAGTGCCATGCTCTTTCCTGTCCCAGGGCCTTTGCACATGCAGTTCTCTCTGCCTAGAATCCTCTTCTTTTGCCCTTATGGTGGTATTTGGTCATTTTAATGAGATGTAAAATGGAATCACACTTACTGTCAGGCTGGTACATGGATCAGATCATTTAGCTCTGAATGAACCCAGCTGACTGCCAACGTCACGTGTCAAAATGACTTTGTGTTTGGGCTCACCAAGGAGCTTCCAGGAACACTGTGAGTGTCGGGTCCGCCGCCGGCGGCTGACCCGAACAGTCCTAGCCTCGTTCCTTTCGGTGGGCAAGCAGATGGCCCTGATTCCTCTTTCCCTCCAGTCCCCTTTGGAAGGAGACGGGGGAAGAGAGCCGTGAAGAGAGGTGAGCACACCGCCGGTCCCCCAGCCCAGTTAAAGGACACTCAGGCGCGGTGGGGGTTCTGTTGAGGCAGTTCCATTTATTATCACACAAGCACTTGCTTTTATAGGCAGATAGGGACGGGAGGGTTTTTACATAATCTTATCAGCTTAAAGGTCAAGAGAGCATGCATCCTGTCTCAATGCCTAGCTATTGCAACCTCGAGCACGGACGCGCGTATTTGGCCAATAAAGGCTTAGGCAAGGTTCCCGCAGACACCCCAACCCTACTTCCGCCCGGCGCCGTCTTAGGCTGCCACATTAATACACCCTTGTGGGCCCATAATGGCGCCACTTGTAATGTCACTTAAGGTGGCGTTAGTTTTTAAGGCCCGACATGTGAGAAGCAGCATAGCTTTTTGTTTGAGAAAAGTGGCCTCCAAAAGAAAGGCATTTTCTAACAATGGTGACAAAAGTGAAGAGAATGTAGAGTCTAGAATCCACAGTTAGAATATGGGCGTTTTAGGTGAATGATCCACACACGAAATGAGTGAGCCTACTACAGGCTTTACGTGGAAATGAGAACAAAGCATCACCATCATTTTTTGTAACTTTATTTTGGCAGTCAGGTAAATTCATAAACAATATTATTCAGTGGTGATATAGTATAGGGTTTATTTTATCAGTAAAATATTTTAATAGCTTCACAGAAACATAAAAGACTTTATTCCAATATTTATAGTTGCTGAGGATCTGAAAGAATTGCTTGAAATTTCCAGTTATAATTTTAACATTTTGGGGGGAGAAATTATATGCTCTAATGCCATTTGGGCACTAAATTGGAAATTTGCAAAAGTCTCAAGCTCAGTGTCTCATGAATGTTAAGCCTCTGCACAGTATTTTGATCAGAACTCTTCCCCTTCTGTACTGGGGAAAACAGAGTGACACATGGCACACATTAAAGAGATGGAGACTGGGAGACTAGGTGAGTGATACAGAATCAACGAAGAATGGAAAAGGCCAAATTGTGCCTTTTCACTTAGTTCAGGCTCACATAAATGAGCTTGCACAAGAGAAAGGGATTCCACTAGAGTGGACGGTGCTGGCAATTTGCGTGCATTTTTCAAAGCTGTAACTGGAGAATGAACTGTAAGATGAAGGGCTTTATTTTTTCCATCTTGAAATGTGATTAAGACACAATATTTGTTAGAATTCTGATTATATACTTAGGTAATAGGCAGAGATTGTGCTGATAACACTTTTTTTTTTTTTTAGATGGAGAGTCTGAAAATTATATGCAATCAGTGTCAGACTCAGACCAAGAATTGAGGTCTCCTGACTTCCAGTACTATGTTACATCAACATAGTTCTTTCTCTGGGGAAGAAACCAAAATTCAATAAATATATCGTTTATATGCAGGGTTCTGTGGCAGGTGCTTGGGGTTAGGGTGGGGGATATCTGCAGATTGCTTCTTGAGTCATAGGTCCGTCCCTCACAGGGCTCCCACTGGACTTGTGAGGACAAAATGCAAATACAGGCGGTCTTTGCTTTTCCTGTCTGATACACATGAAACTCAGTTACCATAGTTTAATCAAGTAACATCAGTCCTCCAACAACATGGTTTAGATTTCTGTTACCGTGGCATATTAACTCAAAATAATTGTTTAAGTCATTGCATGGAGCACAAATTCCACCACTAGCTCTTCAGTCCACAAAGCACTTTGTAAACAGCAGGTGCACGTCACGATCAGTGACCAATCATGACGTTTCTTTCAAAGTCTGCAGTGACCAGTCACTGTGCATCTGCTACTCAGTTTGCACACTGCCAGCAAAGGGTGCAGTTGTGCTGCCTCCTTGTTTCTCAGAGATAAATCCCAGTGGCATTTTACAAAAATGGATAAATCAAAGGGAAGAATTGGCCAACAAAGATGTAAGTACATGAAAGGAACAAAAAGTGATAAAGATGGAAGTGAAATTTGAATGGAACGTAAGTGGAGTTACAGAAGAACTCGCTGACCAGGAGAAGGATGACCTGCTGCCTTTGGAGACTCCCTAGCTACGCAGCCAGAAGAACTTACTGACTGTGAACTTACAGACATAAATGAGGAAAGAGGTTTTGATAAAAAGAATGAAGATGTCCAGAGGAAGTAACGCCAGCAAAACAAAACAAAACAAACCTCACATTCAAGGAACTCTCAGATATATTTTATGACATTGAAAACACAAAGGGGTAATGTTGGAAGTGATCCAGACCTAGAAAAGAGTGTGCCAATACACCAGGGTGCAGACAAGACGCTGCCCCACACAGTTGGTTCTACCAATGAGAAGGCAAGTCCTGTTCAAACCACTCTTGATAAGTTTTTTTACAAAAACCCAAAACACATTAATTCTCAGTATTCCTAGTGTTTTAAATGACAGTGTGCTAAAGAAATACTAGTTTTACTTTTTCTTTTATTTGCCTGTATGTTTATAACTCCCAATAAGAGAGATTTTAATGTTTTGACAAGCATTGTTAAATGTCATTGAAAAATCATATTCTTCCCATTGGTTATGAAGATTTCTTGACATGGTTTGAGATTGCATGGTCATTTTGACAGTTCCACACCACCATGCAAAGTGAGGACTACCTGTACATGAGTAATTAAATGATGGATTATATAATATCATGATACAACTGGTGCTGCCAATTCATTTTCATAGATACTGATTTCCTGAAAAGGTCTAGGGAGGGAGACATCTCTCCAGGCTGGGAAGAGGATGATGATGAGGATGGAAGACCTGGGATGGGCTTTGAACTTTCCAATTTGGACAGACCTAGTGGAAGAAAGGTGGTGTTCCAGGAGAGTGGGACATTGCGAACAGAAACTCATGGCAGCCTGCTTGGTATTATTGCCTGAATGATGTCATAAGGCAGACTGCTTGAATCTGGAGTCTGTTCTCCCTCAAGCATCTTTCCAGACTTCACTGATGTCAGAGTGCCTGTCTAACAAGTGGTTTTCAAGCCAAGCATGCTCAGATCACAAAGATGGTAGAACAATGTAGCACAAAAGATTTGGCTCAGCCAACTGAGTTGTGCTATGGGCACCTTCTCTCATTATAAAGGCTGCCCTCAGCCTTATTCTGAGTAAAACACAGCCTCTCAGGTGTTAGGAAGTCTTCCCTAAGTTGTCTCTAATAGTAACAATCACTTACAGTTGTATGGCTTTATAGTTCATCTGTGCTTTTAATATAAAAGGAGACACCTAGGAGGGTTGGGAACCAAGGCACCCTGGAGAGCTTGGGCTCCATTTCAAGGGCAGGGCTGCTGCTCGGCTCCTGGAAATGGAGGGCCAGTGCTGTGAGCTCGAGTAAAGTTTTTAACAGAAGCCAGAAATTTTATCTTTATATGAAATTTCCCAATTTGAGAAGGTTGACTCAAGCTATGGAAAAACACATCACCTAGCAGGCAAACAAAGCACGTTCCTGTGCCCATCCTGGCTGCCCACTTGTACCTGTTTTGCCAGACAGCAGTGCTGTTTCCTACACAGTATTCATCTTGTCTGACAAAGTGGGGATTTTAAGGATTTTAACACTGTTACTGTTGTTACTCATTTTCATAGGAGGAAACAGGCTTATGGAGTTTAACTTGTCCAAGAAAGCACTGGTGTGAGGCGGTGGACCCAGGCATCTCATGCATAACTTAATGCTTTTTCCTCCTCTACATCAGCTTCCTAAGGTTGGCTCTATCAACTGTAAGAATCAAATAAAAAATCTCAAACACCAGCACTCAAGAGGCTGTGTACCCACGAGGTTCTGGGGACCTGGGAAGCAGGACCTCATGGTCCGAAGGTCACCTTTCTCTAGGTTATCACCATTGTGATCAATTTGAATACACTTCTGTCTTTACTAGTCTAAATGAATGGATTGGTCAATATAGCCTTCAAAGAATCCTGCACCATTATTTCTCTTACCTAAGCTTTCTGCACATTTGGTGGCAGTCCACTCGAGTAACTGGGCAGCCTGTTACCTATAAAGTTCAGAGGCACATGATTTAACAGTCAGAAAAGCTGAGGATATGATCAAACATCTACTTAAGAAAAATGATGGACTTGCTATCAACATGTTCTGAAAAGATGAACATTCCCTGCATAAAGATGGGCTGGGTCAAGATTTAGGTCACTTCACTTCAACAAAAGATGAATGGATAACTGAAGCCTCAGAATTCTTTACCACATATTTAGTAGTTTAAGGTTGAAAATTTTAAAACAGATAGAATCTTGGTGATAAAACTATCTCAGCAATGCGGTTCTAGAACTTCTAACTTTAAACCATATAATGACCTGGTGAAGACTCAAGCAAAACTAGCTACAAATTGTTCCCTTAAGTAACTGGTTGAATCAAATGTCAGAATCAATATGATTACTGAAGTTGTAAGCCAGTTAAGTAACGGGTGGTATCTGCCCAAAATGATGATATTAGAATAATCAATCTATAGTGCAACATCATTGTTATTAGGGAATTGCAAATTACAATAATGTGACATGACAACACATGTACTAGAATGGCTAAAATCCAAGAAACTAATAATATCAACTGCTGGAGAGGATGTGGAACAACAGGAACTCTCATGCACTGCTGGTGGGAATGGTACGGCCACTTCGGAAGACAGTCTGACAGTCTGGCAGTTTCTGTCAAAACTAAACAGTCTTACCACAGGTTTCAGCAATCACACTCTTAGGTGATTTGAAAACTGAACTGATTTGAAAACGTATATTCATACAAAAACCTGCAAGCAAATGTTTATAGGAGCCTTATTCATAACGGCCAAAACCCAGAAGCAACCAATATGTCCTTCAATAGATGAAAAAATGAATGAACTATGGTATGTCCATGCAATAGAATATTATTCAGCAATTAGAAGAGCCAAGGTGTCAAGCCACAAAAGGTTATGGATGAATCATAAATGCATATTGCTAAATGAAAGAAGCTAGTCTAAATGATTCTAACTACATGACATTCTGGAAAAAGCAAAGTCACAGAGACAGTAAACAGTTCAGTAGTTGCCAGGGCTTTAGGAGTTCAGGGGAGGATTGAAAAGGTGAAGCACGGGATTTTTTAGGGTGTATAATACTGTCATGATGAATATAAGCATTTGCCAAAATGCTATGAGTTTTTAAAAAAATTTTTTTTTAGTGAACTTTACAATGCAGAGAGTAAACCTTAATTAGGCAAATTTTTTAAAATTAGGAGGTTGGGTAACCCAGGATGAGATGCAGAATGTGACAAAAGAATCTTGGTGTCCTACAAAGGTATGAGACCACCTGGCTGAAGCGGGTGAGGAATGCAGTGCTGACCCAAGCACCTCTGGGAATGAAAGGGGTCCGTAAGGATGAAAGGCACAAGGCACGACACATAAACACTGTGTTCTAGTTGGTAACGTTGGTTCCCATGGAGGCATGGGTCAACAATTCTGAAAACACCGCATGTGTACACTGGAATTAAACAAGCAAATTAAGTAAATGATGGAAGTTAGATTTCTCACTATGGGAGTGGGAGGTTACAGATAAACAAGTGGAGGAGGCTAGAAGGATCCATGCAGCAACAGATTACAGGTGGAGACCTCAGTATGAACTCATGCTTATCTTAATATAGTTACATATATATGGTTATCTGTACATATACATACATATGGTTACATATAGAATCACTTACAGATATGCATATATAGACAGGTTAGTACACACACATATATTTCCTTGCTCTGTCATCCGAGAAGGCCCACAAGCAATGACTCCCCAGTAACCATGAGCATACCTAGTGCCCAGATCTTGATTTCTAATACCATTTTCCAGTAGAAGGAACCAGAGATCCTTGGAGAATGGCTGAATCTGGGACTCAGGCTTGAAATATACAAGATGAGCCTGGAGCATCTTGTAGTGCCAGAAAAGAAGGCAGCACTCACAAAATATATCTCCACAATGATGGGGATATAGTCAAAGGACAGAGGAACCAACTGAAAGAGCTCCCAATGTCCAAAGCGGGAACAATTATAACAACAAAATAAAATAAATATAATGCAAAACATAAAATAAATATACATGAATCCATATTATGCAAACAAATGATTGAGTAAATAAATAAATAAATAGCAAAGAAGAGACAAATCTCTTGAGCAGAAGAATGTCAATTCATGTAGCTTCTCTGCCCTTGAGAAGGTGGAGCATGACCCTGCCCTCCTTAAGTGTGGGCTGTGCACAGCAACTTTCTTCCAAAGAATAAGTATGGGGGGGTGAGGGGGATGTGGGAAGAGTCTAACTATGAGAAAAATATCGAAAAAATTCCAATTGAAAGCAATTCTACAAACTAACCAATAATCCTCAAAACTGTGAAAGTCATCAAAAACAAAAGACATATGAGAAACTGTCAGAACCACGAGGAACCTAAGAAGACATGACAACTAATTGTAATGTGATATTCTGGATGGGATCCTGGAACAGAAAAAGAACATTAGGGAGAAAACCTGAGGAATTCTGGATAAATTTTGGACTCCAGTTAATAATAATGTATCTATATTGTTTCATTAATTGTGAGAAATCTACCATATTAAGGTAAGATATTAATAATAGGGGAAATTGGTTGTGGAATGTACAGGAACTCTACTTCTTTTGTAATTATCCTGTAATTCTTTTTTTTTTTTTTTTTTTTAAAAGATGACCGGTAAGGGGACCTTAACCCTTGACTTGGTGTTGTCAGCACCACGCTCAGCCAGTGAGTGAACCGGCCATCCCTATGTGGGATCCGAACCCGGGGCCTTGGTGTTATCAGCACCACACTCTCCTGAGTGAGCCACCGGCTGGCCCTACCCTGTAATTCTAAAGCTGCTCTAAAATACAAAAGTGTATTTAATAAAAGGTAAGCCAGATTGCATTATTTTGCTGCTTGAAGCCCTTCCAGTCATTCATCCTTGAAAACATTCATATTGAGTGACTTTTATGTTCCAGCCACTGTACAAGTTGCTGAGAATTTAATCATGAGCAAAGAAAACACGGACTCATAACTTAATAGGGAAGATTAGATCTAATTTAGATTTTAAAGTCTGGGATGGACCTCATGCAGAATTGAAGAGAAGGGATTTATCAGATTTGGATTTCAGGGCCAGAGATCAGTCCCATTCTGATTTTTGGAATAGAGACGTACCTGATTTGTACTTCAGGGACAAAGATAAACACATGTAGACTTTAGAGGCTGAGGTTCAGGTACTACTGATCTAAACTTTAGGGACAGGGATACACCACACTCAGATTTCAGAGGCAGATACCAGTCTAGTACTGATCAGGGTTTTAGGGGCAGAGATGTGGAAGCTTGTATGGAATTTAAAGATAGGGAGATGCCCTCTGTGGATCCAAATATTTTGGATTACAATCAGCCCTCTACACAAGATAGACAGCATTCTAGTACAGAACGTGAACGAGAGAAGAATCTGCACATACCATACAATAGAAAGGCCTGCTTTAGGCATTCAGAAGGAAGAATTCGAGCATTCAGAAACAATAGAAGAAGAAACACAAGGTATAGCCTTTAAACATGAGTCTCCATCAGACTTTCAGAACAGCCAGAGTCCAGTTCAAGACCAAGACAAGTCACAGCTTTCTGGAGGTGAACAACAGAGTTCAGTTGCTGGTCTGTATAGATAAGAAGGTGGTCTGGACTTTCTTGGCTGGCAAGACACTGAGTACAGAAGCATGGAGTACCGTGACTTGGATCACAGGCTGCCAGGAAGCCAGGTACTTGGCTATGGTCAGAGCAAGTTTTTTCCAGAGGGAAAAACTGCCTGAGATGCACAAAGGGACCTTCAGGATCAAGATGATAGCACTGGCCTGAGTGAGGCTTACTCGATTAATTGGGGTGCCTGAGAATGCCACAAAAGGCTCAATGCCTTTCAGACTCCTGACCACGTACCTGCAAAGGACTTGCAGTTGAAGGAGTATAATACAGGTTATGCCCTATGGCTATGTCTGCGTGGAGTTTTCACTCTTGGAAGATGCCATGGGATGCATGGAGGCCAACCAAGGAACTTTAATGATCCATGACAGAGAGCATCCTTGAGTATGTACCAAGCCCAGATTTATGGTCCTGCAAGTGATGTAAGGCCAGCACCGGTGGGCACTGATCTTCATGTTCATTCTGCAAATGCCTAAGGAAAGTGACAGGGGCGAAGCAAGGACGAATAACCTACCCTTAGCCTCAGAGAATATCCATAGTGGCACCCAACTAGCCCCCAAGGTCAAGTGACAAGGAACTTGACCTAGAAAGCATGAAGAAGGACAAAAACCAGACTTGGGCCATCAGAAGAGAGAAGCAGAAAGGTATCTGCCTTCTTCTCAAAGGGAAGGAATCACTTTCCAAAGAGATCAAGAGATGGAACCATGGTCTGGAGAAAGACACCAGTATGGTAAGAGTAAATCAATCATGCTGAAAAACAGCTCTCGTTCCACTCCCTGAGGTGACAGTGGAAGTGCTGGAGCCCGATGTCCACCTTGCTACTGTCAACGTCCGCATAATCAAGAGCAGAACTTGCCCCATGGGCCATCCTTATGGCTTTATTGACCTCGAATCCCATGCAGAACCTCTTGGCATAGTAAAGTTCTTGCAGAACCTTGATCCACCATTTAGCATTGATGGGAAGATGGTAGCTGTAAACCTGGCCACTGGAAAATGAAGAAAAGATTCTGGGGACCCTTCTGACCACACGCATTACTATCAGGTATCATTTGACTGCTACATATATAATTCCACTACTGGCTACTATTATGACCCCTTGAAAGGAACTTATTATGACCCCATCACCCAGCAAAAAGTCTATGTGCCCCAGGACCCTGGGTCATCTGAGGAAGAAGGGATCAAGGAAAAGAAGCACAACAGTCAAGGAAAGTCAAGTAGCAAGAAGGAAACATTTTAAAAAGACGGCAAGGAGAAAAAAGACAGAGGAGTGACAAGGTTTCAGGAAAGTGCCAGGGAGGGGAAGTCCTCCCAGAAGACGTCTTCAAGAAGCCCCTGCCTCCCACTTTGAAGAAGGAAGAGAGTCCCCCTCCACTTTCTATGTCTCCCAAATAAGGACTCTTCTTGAGTATAAGCATGAAGTAAAATTTACTGTCTGCTGATAGGAGTATTACTGGAGAATCAGAGCCTAAGGTGGTGAACCCAATGTTTAGCCTCCTGGGCGAATAAGGGGAGACCCCTCCCCCACAGCCCCGCACAGTGCAGCCCCAACAGCAGAAGGAGCTGATCAAGAAGGATAAGGAAGAAGACGCACTCACTGACTGGAATAAACTGGATTGTCTGCTCTGCAGAAGGCAGTTTCCCGATAAAGAAGTTCTGATCAAACAGCAGCAGCTGTCAGACCTGCACAAGCAAAACCTGGAAATCCACCAGCAGACAAAACAGTCTGAGCAGGAGCTAGCCTATCTGGAAAGAAGAGAACAGGAGGGAAGGCTTAGAGACAGGGAAAAGCTCCAATCTTTTGACTCTCCAGAAAGGACACAGATTATACACTCCAGCGAAACTGACAGTGATCGTAAACCCGTTGACAAAGAAGATATCAACGCTCACAGCAAAGGATGGTGCGTCCAACAGGACAATGGCTGGAGGAAAGAGGCAGGCGTGGGGTACGGCCATCCTGGATTGGCTTCATCAGAGGAGAATGAAGGCCAGATGAGGAGCCCCAGGAAGAACCAGCAAGAGACAGTCCGAGACTGACCGAGATGCTGTTAGAAGAGTCATGTCTGCTCAGTATAAAGAACTTGATTAAGAATGGGGACAAGTCACATAGGACACAGCCTCCCTCATGTTTGTTTGTGCATTTCTCCTTTTGTTTATTTACTGTTCTTGCTGCTAGAACTTTTTTAAGTAAACTCTTTTTTTTTTTTTTAATGTGGAAAAAACAAAAAAAGATCAATCATTCCTCTGAAGAGGTCCAAGAAGCTGAGAGAGCCTGTGCAGGAAACCTGACCAGGTCAGGGACACAGAGGAAGCTGCTCAGAGATGAACGGTCTTGGAGGCACGTCACAGGAGGAAGCCTTCTGCATCCTAGAAAACTTGTATGGCCAGCATGGTTGGCGAAGGGTGTTGGGAGGTGAAGCTTTCAGGGTTGGTAGGGATCGTCAGGGAGCCTAACAGGCATTATTTAGGATTCTGGCTTGTTCCAAGAGTGGCTGGAAACCATGCTTGATCCACATCTCCCCTTCTCAATTACATGAGGGTAGAGATACTGTCTGTTTTGCTCACAACTACATCTTCAGCACCTAGCATAAAGCCAGGAATGACAACTTGATTTTTTTTTTTTAAACATTTTTTGGGGGCAGGGGGTGTTGCCGAATGATTACAGATTCACAAGAAGTTGCAAAAAATGTACAGGAAGGTCCTTTGTACCCTTCACCCAGTTTCCCCCAGTGTAACATCTTGTATAAGTACAGTACAATATCAAAGCCAAGAAGTTAACATTGATACTATCCACAGATTTCAGCAGTGTTATATAAATGTATTTGTGTGCATGTATAGCTCTATGCAATTTTACCACACTCGTGTGACTACCACAATCAAGATCCTGTTCCATCATCACAGCCAAGAACTCTTCCATCACCACGAGCTACACCTACCACGCCCTTCCCTAGTAACCATTATTATTCGGTTCCCCATCTCTATACATTTCATTCATGATTGACATGCTCAGTGACATGACCGAATGTGAAAAGCATTCCCTGCTTTTGGTGTATAGACTGGGTTGGAAGGGCAAGGACAAATAGGAGAATATCAGTCCAGGGGAGAAATGACGGTTATCATTGAGTGCGCGAGCTGGAAGCTGCAGGCAATGGGTTTTGTGGATTTGCTATTTCCAAGGTAGAACAGCTTCCGGTGAAGACAAAATCCTGGGTGTGCCTACGGGAGGGGACAGCTGAGATGGAGTGGAGCAGGACATGGAGACAAGGTTTGGGAAGAGTTAAGAGGCCACAGCTGCTGGGTTGGCTGCCATGGGACATCGAAGTTCCTTGGGATGATGGCAGGGCTTGAAAAGATCAGCCACCAGGAATGAATGGGAGTGTACCACCTGCACAGAGCTGAGAATAGAAGGCAGATTTGTCCCTGACACTAGCTTGCGAGCTGGTGCAGGGATGAGCTGGGTGACACAAGTTGGTGACTGTGTTGTAGCTAAATGGCAGGAGGCCTCCAAGTTATAAACATCTGTAAACAGACACAGGAACAAACTGAAACAAAGTTCTAGAGCAGCTTTAGGAAGTGACAGATTTGGACTAGAGAGAGGGGAGGGACCCTGATGTGGTTTGAATGTGTCCCCCAAAAAGCATGTGTTGGAAACGTACTTTCCAATACAACACTGTGAAGAGGTGGGGCCTTTAAGAGATGATTAGGCAAAGAGGGCTCTGTGCTCACAAATGAATGAGTTCCTCATAAAAGAATGAGTCTGGCCCCTTTGTCCTCTCCCCTTCTGCCATGGGATGACGCAGCAGGAAGGCCCTTGCCAGATGCCAGCACCTTGATATAGAACTTCCCAGCCTCCAAAACTATGAGCCAATAAACTTCTTTTCTTTTTAAGTTACCCAGTCTCTGGTATTCTGTCATGGCAGCACAAATCAGACTAAGATAGACCCCTTGCCTCCCTCCCTGAACCCAGACTTGTTCAGGGAGGGAGACTTTCATGAGCCTGTCTTACCTGGTTTTGCCACAGGCAATACATAGATTTGAAAGATCAGACCCGGCTCAAGCAAGCCCTCACCATGCCTGGTTGTCAGCAAACTCAAGAGGCAGAGAGATCAAGGGTGGCGTATTCATTTGCTATGAGGGCTATAAGAAAAGTGCCACAAGCTAAGTGGCTTAAAACAGCAGGAATGCATGGCCTCACAGCTGTGGAGACTGGAAGTCCAAAATCAAGGGGTCAGCAGGCTATGCTCCCTCTGAAACCTATAGGGTAGAATCCTTCCTTGCCTCTTCTAGCTTCTGTTTACCAGCAATCCTTGGAGTTGCTTGGCTTGTAGATGCATCACTTGGTTTGTAGATGCATCTGTGTTTTTTCTCTTTTTATAAGGACAATAGTCATTTTGGGTTAGGGCCCACCCTAGTGTCTTCATTTAATTTGATTACATCTGCAAAGCCCCTATTTCCAAATAAGGACACATTCACGGGTACTGGGGGTTAGGACTTCAACATATCTTTTTGGGAAACACAATTCAATGCATAACAGGTGGGATGAGCATCACTGCCCTACAGGTAATGTGGTCTGATACTGATTAGAGAAGTCACTCCCCCTTCATGGGGAGGGGCATTGAGGGGCAGGCGAGCCTGACCTCTGAGTTCTAACACTGCCCCTTCTGTAGCATGAAGATGGGGGAAAAATTTCCCTTATCATAGTCTTCTAAAATTGAGTGAATCCTCTAAAAGAAGACTACAAAACTAATTAGACATTAATCTCAAGAAAATTAAATTTTAGCAGGGACTGACTTGCTACAGTATCTTTCAGCAGAAACAGATTTTCTCAAATCTTTTGATACATTACAGTGTTTCTGAAAGATTTCAGAATAAAGATGTTTTAGAAAGAAAGAAATGAGAAATTGTATTTAATGTCTGACGAGAGACTGGCAAAAGAACACCTGACAGTAACATATGAAGATTTAATTAACGTATAAGATGAATGTAGAATAGCTACTAGTTTGCACAGCAGTTTGTTAAACTTCTGGGGAGAATCGCATTATAGGTCTCTTGGAGCATTATTTGCATATTAACAAGAAGTTATGTTAGAGCATTTATAAAGTGCAGTCATCTTATCAATATGTTTATGAACAGTTGGATCCCTTAAAAATCTTTGGTGTTGTGTCTTTAAACATACCATTATATCAATCATGCAAAATTTCCCTTCCTTCCCTCTCTCCCCACTTCACATGCTGTTTCCTGGAAGTCGTGAGGCTGTGCCATGATCCCTGTCTTGTATCCATCCCGGAAACATTTACTCAGACACTACGGTGGTTTGAGCACAGTCCTCCTTAGTGAATACAAGAAGGGCCTTTTGACCTCCTAAGGACCCTTGGTCTCTCCCTTCTCCACGAATTCTAATTAAACAGGATGTTTTTTCTAATACGGAAGTTTCTCCTTTGTATGAGCCTACGCAGAAGGGGCATTAAGGATTGTAGGTCACTAGCACACTGCTCACCAGGTTCTGTGCAGTTAATGATTCCACTACCATGAAACACTAATTTACCAAAGAGTAGCCTACTTTTACTAAATTACAACTGTAATTTACGAAATCTTAGGGAGGAAGTCATTTCCTAAATGGTACCCTAGTGGCCTGGACAAGCTATTACAGTTTCCAGGTCTAACTTGTGTTGCCAACATAGCCTATTGGAAAAAATATCTGGTCCTGCAGGTCCACTGATGGGCTTCATCAAAAACTCACCAGGCTGCACTCTCCCCACCAGGCTGTGAGATGGCAAGTGGATTCCAAAACGGGTCAGAGAAAGAGCAGGAGGGTGTTGGCACACGTAGCTGGTCACCATGGGGGCCAGGCTGAGGCCAGCCCACACTGCACCATCATGTGCATTGGAAAACACAAAAGGGACAAACCTCAGGCAAGGGTGCCTGGCCTGATGAACGGGGGCAAATTAGACACCACCCCGGTCACCTTGCTTCTGGACAGGGTGTCCTTAATCAGGGCTCAACCAGCCCAGCAGCTGGTGCTATTTAATATCCATAAGACCAAGACGGAGCCTCGAGTCACCATGGAGAGGGACATGGTGGAAAGGATGCTGGCCTGGAATCTGGAAGAACTACATTCTGGCCACAGTCCTGCCCGCCACTCGTGAATGGTGCTGGACAAGTCTTTACCTTTTCTAGGTCTTTATCTATAAGGCGAGAATTAGAAAGTGTGCATTTTGCTGCTCCTGTGGTTTTGTCTTTTCCAGAACCTGTGAAATGAACTCTTAAGGAAATCGATTGGATAATGTGGAGCCGGCCCTGAGTCACTGGCTTCTCCTTCCTCCGGACCCTGGGGCAGCCATTGAAGCTGGCCGTGGAACCCCAGGCTCCTCAGAAGGGACCCAACATGAACATCTGAGGACCGGAAGGCTCTAAGACTCCCTGAGGGCTTCACGATTCAAGACTTGATCTCTCCAGTCGATGCTCAGCTTCCTGATGGTTCTGCTAAAAGGGAATTCACAAGACATTAAGCTTTTAGATAATCTCTGCAGAGAGGGTCTGGGAAGGCCCGATAGCCTGGCTCAACCCACCCCGTCCTCTAGCAGGTTCTTGACTCTGCCACAGGAAAGAATTCAAGGACAGAACCACAGTACAAAGTGAAAACAGGTTTAATGTAATGGTTAAGAAGTATAGGCGTCACAGAGAAGTGCAGCCTAGCTCTGGAGACTGAGCAGGGTCTGCATCGAGTTTAATACAAAAATAAGAAATGCGCACTTAAGGTTTAGTACAAAGTTCAGTCTGGCTCAAGAGAGTGAGCAACAGCCCCTTAGAAATAAGCTTCAGGGGCCGGCCCGGTGGCGCACTGCTATAGTGCGCCGCTTGGGAAGCGCGGTGGCGCTCCTGCCGAGGGTTGGATCCCACATACAGACCGGTTCCCGCTCACTGGCTGAGCGAGGCGCGGGAGCATCACCAAGGGCTGCGATCCCGTTGCCGGTCCCGGTCCGGTACGGGTAAGAAGTATAGGCGTCACAGAGAAGTGCAGCCTAGCTCTGGAGACTGAGCAGGGTCTGCATCGAGTTTAATACAAAAATAAGAAATGCGCACTTAAGGTTTAGTACAAAGTTCAGTCTGGCTCAAGAGAGTGAGCAACAGCCCCTTAGAAATAAGCTTCAGGGGCCGGCCCGGTGGCGCACTGCTATAGTGCGCCGCTTGGGAAGCGCGGTGGCGCTCCTGCCGAGGGTTGGATCCCACATACAGACCGGTTCCCGCTCACTGGCTGAGCGAGGCGCGGGAGCAACGCCGAGGGTTGCGATCCCGTTGCCGGACACGGAAAAAGACAAAAAAAAAAAAAAAAAAGAAATAAGCTTCACACAAAAGAAAAGTATACTCTCCTTTCCAGTGAGGTGCGGGGCGCTGCAGCAAGAGGGAGCAGCAGCAGCCCTGCCTTCTACCGAGATTCAACTTCTATAGTTTGGCCATCTAATACATATTCATGACATCTAATGAATATTTAGCTAGGGGGTGGTTCCTAGTTATGTAACATAGTCTTGCACATGCTCCGTTGGTCTCTTTTTAGAACCTGCTCATTGGTCGAATTCCAACATACCCACTGGAAAACACCTAGAATATTCAGCGCTCTTTAGCGCCTCTAGTGGAAGTTCATTCAAAGGATCAACTCCCCTCTACTGAGCACGGGCGGCGGCTATTCAGGTTATAGAACCCTTCTCTACTGAGCATGCCCAGCCAGTGGATCTGCTACATGAACGGCCTGAGGTCTCAATTTCACCGGCTGGTACCCCAAATAGGTCCCACTTGCATCAATAACTCTTCTCTAGGGGAGGGCCTAGAGGAGGGGCCTGAGACCTTGGGGAGGGGCTTGAAGCCCAGAGGTGCGTCCTGAAACCTGAACCCAGGGAAACTGAGCACCTCCTACCTCATTTTGGTCCTTTTCTGTGTGTGGAAGGGCAGCGTTGTGATGCGGCCCATCACTGTAGGTAACGAGCGGGAGAAAGAAATTCATCACACGTGAGCCACGTGAGCATGCTGAAGACAAAGTCACAGGTGCCTGTCCACTCCTCACCTCTTCTAAGCCTCACCACACTCAGGTGCTGGCCCCACCTGCCAGATGAGGAGCACATGCGGGCATATTAAGTGGCCCGCCCGGGTACATGGCTGGAAGGCGATGCCGCAGGAGCCAGGTGTTTTGATTTCAAGCCTACCGCTTTGCCCGCTGTCTGTGTCACAGCTGCCTGTCTCGACTAATCTGCTGCAGATACGTCTGGGAGGAATGAAGAGTTGACATCCAAATAGCTATAAACCGGCAGCGGGGACGGCAGTACATGTTCGCATCTGAAAGGCTGCAGAGGTGGCTGGCGGAGGGAAAGCTGGAGGAGGTGCCCGGAGCCACGGTTTCCTTTCATTACACAAAAGGTTTGCTTGTCAGGCACCATCTGGAAGATGATTAGCAGCCACTCTCAACGATGAATGGAGACACGCAGTGGAAGATTCCAGGAGAGCTGCGTGTGCATCTCTGTTTGGTGACGCCAGACACCAAATTGAGTTGTTTAAAAAGTTGCTCTCAAATATAGTCACAGAAGTCATGGTCACGCTGAACCTGGACTAGCCGAGAATGTGAGGTTTTCATCTGAAATTGTAAACAAATATGCTTTTGGGGGGAGATTTTAAAAGCCTTTCAATGATGAGGTAAAACAGATAAAATCTACTCTAATCAAATGTAGAGTTGGATAAATTATTAAGGTGAGTGAACTGGTAACCACCCCGCAGGTCAAGAAATTAAACTTTGCGAACTTCTCCAGAATATTTCTCCCTTGTGCCTGGTCCAGCAACAACCCCCTTCCTTCTCCCAAATAATCACTATCTTACTTATAGTAATCATTTCCTCTCATTTCTTTATAGTTTTAGCACTCGAGTATCTGTGTAGCTAAATACTACCTGTATAGTTCAGCCTTGCCCCTTAAAATTTTTTTAGCATGCCTTTCAAGTCTTTTTTAATCTACACGTTTCCCCTCCATTTCTTTCTTTCCTCTAGAGTTTATCTGTGAAAGAGGCCAGACCATCTGGCAGTCTAGATTTTATTGAGTGCATCTCCTTGGTGCTGTTCAACATGTTATTCAGTCTTCTGGGTTTTCTACGGATTGGTAGCTGGAACCAGACTGGATTGGAATCAGACCTGATCCCTTTTGCAGGATATAAATTGATGTTCTCATCGGGAGGCACATCGTGTCTGGTTTTCACCCTTTTTCAATGTCAGCAGCTGTTGAACCTCAATGCCTATATTTATTAATTCATTGTGGGTTGAAAAATGGTGATATTTTAATTCAATATTACTTTTTCAATTACTGGCTGTGATATTATTATAAAAAGACACTTCCCCTCATCTGTGTGTGGTTTCCCAATGGTACACTTCATATAGGAAAGGCAGGATAAATGTCCAATTTTTTTCTTATTTGCATTTTTAAGGTAATGAATGAGTTTCAAAAAATATTCTGAACTTCTGGATTTAAGCATATTTGAATGCACTAAAATAGGTTGAATGCATTAAAATGAGTATCCCTATTGACACTCAAAGTTTTCCATCTTTATCAAGTAGGAACATCTGAAGTTGGCTCCTTGAATCCTTCTGGAATTTAGTAGTCTTTCATAGCTCTTATGCTGTCTGGTATGATCCCAAATCTCAGAGCAACCATTTCTTTTATTAAGAAATGGTATTTCAAGACCATAACCTGGGTCTTTGGGATGTTCATTGCTGCTGGGTTGGCCAGTGTTATAGGCTTTTTCAGTGGACAGAGCTAAGAAACACACACAGTTAGCCATATAGATAAACAAAATATCTCATGAATTCATACTGCTATTTCCAATTCAAATTCAGGAGTATGGAGTTTCTACATAACCTAGCTTATGTTACATCTTTAACTACTTTCCTCTGCACCAAAAATCTGGTTCTCCAACAGAAGGTACGATAGAATTAGAATATTCCATAATATTTCATTTGCTTAATCCTACATTATGCAAAGTATCTCACAATAATGCTCATAGTACCACAAGCAATTAATTGCTGAAAGCAGTTAAAAGTTTTTGCATTTCCTATCCCCATTCAGCCTGTTTTTAAAAATAACCATTTTATGTCTACATTGTCAGAGCATATTAACAGAACATACTATACTTTCTTTTTAACACTTGTTTGGTCTTTTTAAAAATAACATCTCTATTGAAACATAATTCACATACCATAAAATGTACCCTTTTAAAATGTACAATTTATTGGTTTTTAGTATATTCACAGAGTTGTATGATCATCACCACTATCTAACTTTAGAACATTTACATCACCTAGAAAAGAAACCTGTACCCATTAGCAAAGACCCCCTTTCTCCTCCCCCAGCCCCTGACAATCACTAATCTATTTTCAGTATCCACAGATTTGCCTCTTCTGGATATTTCACATCAATGGAGTCATACAATATGTGGCCTCTCATGATTGGCTTCTTTCATACAGCATAGTTTTCAAAGTCCATCTATATTGTAGCATGAATCAGTACACAATTATTATTATTTTTTTTCCTTTTTTGTCTTTTTTCGTGTCCGGCAACGGATCGCAACCCTCAGTGTTGCCCCCGTACCGGACTGGGACCGGCAACGGGATCGCAACCCTCAGTGCTGCGCCCACACCTCGCTCAGCCAGTGAGCGGGAACCGGTCTGTATGTGGGATCCAAACCCTCGGCGGGAGCGCCACTGCGCTCCCAAGCGGCGCACTATAGCAGTGCGCCACCGGGCTGGCCCCACAATTATTTTTTATGGCTGAAAATATTCTGTAGTTTGGATATAACACATTTTGTTTCTCTGTTCATCAGTTGAGGGATATGTAGATTGTTACCATTTCTTTGGCTATTATGAATAATAGTGCCATCAATATTCATGTATAAGTTTTTGTGTGAGCATAATTTTTTCAGTTCTCTTGAGCATATACCTATGACTGGTACTGCAGGATCATCTGGTAACTCAAAGTTTAACATGCTGAGAAACTGTGAGACTGTTTTCCTAAGTGGCTGCGCTATTTTACATTCCTACCAGCATGTGTGAAGGTTCCACTTTCTCCCTGTCCTCATCACACACTTGTTACTGTCCATCGTTTTGATTATAGCCATTTTAGTGGGTGTGAAGTGGTTCCTCATTGTGGTTTTGATTTGCATTTCTCTAATGACTACAGATGTTGAACGATGCCTATTGGCTATTTCTTTCCTGTTTTTAGAGGGCTTCACATAATTTAATATGGTTTTTAAATGATCAGTGATAAATTTCAGTAAATACATTATTTTGAAAATTGATGTGCTTCCCTGGAAAATTAGGGATGATGTTGAACCTCTTTTATAAATTTCAGTGTATACAAAGGTATAAATGTGTATCAGAAAGCATGTAAAAATAAATTTCCTGCTTAAGTTTAATTCCTGTTTCTTTACAAAGCACTCATTTTCTGAGGTGCATATTAACTCTCTGATGTAATTAGGAGTATATAAGAGGAATATAACATAATTTTTATTCATCTTTAACTTTGCATTGAATAGGCAAACTATTGAGTCATTTTATCTATCCGTCTGTCTGTCTCTCTATGTATCTCTCCTTGCCTTTACTGTTTATACTTTTCCCAGCTTTACAGAGGTGTTACTGACAAACAAAATTGTATGTATTTAAGATGTACAATGTGATAATTTGATATACGTACATATTGTGAGATGATTACCACAATCAAGTTAATTAATACATCCATCACCTCACCTAGTTAACTTGTGTGTGTGTGTGTTGAGAACACTTGAGATCTATTCTCTTAGAAAATTTCAAATATAAAATATAGTATTATTAACAATAGTCATCATGCTGTACGTTAGATCTCCAGAACACATTTTATATCTGAACGTTTGTACCCTTTGACCAACATCTCCCCATTTCTCCCATTTCCCAGCCCCTGTCAGCCGCCATTCGACTCTCTGTTTCTACAAGTTCAACTTTTTTAGATTCCACTTATAAGTGAGATCATATAGTATTTGTCTTTCTCTATTGAGCTTATTTTACTTAGCATAGTGTCCTCTAGGTTCATCCATGTTGTTGCAAATGGCAAGATTTCCTTCTTTGTTAAGGCTGAATAATATCCTAATATATATATAGATTAACATTTTCTTTATCACTTCATCCATTGAAGGACATGGGTTGATTCCATATCTTGCCTATTGTGAATAATGCTGCAAGGAACATGGAGTGCAGATACTTCTTCAACATACTGATTTTGTTTCCTTTGTTTGCCATTTTGTTCTTTTGCTAGAGAAATGTCAGTTCAGATCCTTTGCCCTTTTTTTTTTTTTTTGGTGGTCTGGGGATCTGAACCCTTGACCTTGCGCCCATATTTAAATTGGATTATTTATTTCTTTATTGTCAAGTTGTAAGACTTTGAATATATACATGTATATACATATATATTTATGTATATATATGTATACACACACACATATATATATTCCTGGCCATTAGACCCTTAACAAATATATGATTTGTAAATATTTTATTCCTATCTGTGCATTGTCTTCTCATTTTCTTGAAAGTGTCCTTCGAAAAAAATTTTTAATTTTGATGAAGTCCAATTTATTGACTTTTTTCTTTGGTTGCTTGTGATTTAGGTATTATAGCCAAGAAACCATTGTGTAATCTAAGGTCATGTACACCTATATTTTCTTTGAAGAATTTCATAGTTTAAGGTTTTACATTAGGTCTTTCATGCATTTAAAGTTATTTTTTGTGTATGGTATGGGGGACTGCCCTCATTTAGTCTTAGTCCTAAAAAGCTGTATATTTAATGCTCACCACGTAGACTTAGGTCAATATGTCTTTAGTGATGCTGATTGTTTGAAGTTCATTAACTAATAAGATTCTTTAGGAAGGGATTATGGGAACAAGATTTCCTGAGTTCTTGCACATTGATGATAGTTTGTCTGTGACGTTTATACTTGGAATTCAGTTTTACTGGATATAAATCCTTGTGTGACATTTTGTTTTCTTGATTATCTTAAAAATGCTTCTACACTGCTTTTCTGGCAAAATGAATTATTGTCAAGTATTTTATTCCCTTTATAAACCACCTGTTCTTTTTGTCTCAATCCCAAAGAATATCTTTTTCTTTAGAGCCCCCTAATTTTATTACAATATATTCTTTTTTTTTTTTTTTTTTTTTTTTTTTTTTTTTTTTTTTGGGATCCGAACCCTAGGCGGGAGCGCCGCCGCGCTTCCCAAGCGGCGCACTGCAGCAGTGCGCCACCGGGCCGGCCCTTATTACAATATATTCTGGTTTGATATTTTCTGGTACAGAGTATGCTCCTTCAATATGCAATATCAAATCTTTTTTTAAAAATTCAGGATTATTTTCTTGAATTATCATATTTAATATTTGTTTTGTTCCCTTGCTTTCATTTACTTTTTCAGGACCTCCTTTCAGCCATATGTTGGATCTCCTTTACCACTCTTCAAATATGCTACTCTCTCTCAAGTCATTTCTATCTCTTTTATTTATGATTTTAAAATGTTTCCTCCTTTTTACCTTTTATTACTCTGCAGATTATTATTGTGTTTTTTCACTCCTATACTTCTTTTAGTTTAGTCTCCATTTCTGAAATCCTTTTTTCCATTTATTTATGTTCTACATTTAAGTCCATTTATGATCCATTTTGAGTTAGTTTTTGTATAAAATGTGAGATTTAGATTGAAGTTTTCTTTTCTTTTCTTTTTTTCTTTTTTCTGACATGTGGATGTTCAATTGCTCCAGCACCATTTGTCGAAAAGACTATTTTCCTCTTGGCATTGAATTGCTTTTGCATCTTTGTCAAAAATCAGTTGGGCACATTTTGGGGGTCTATTTCTGTGTCCTCTATTCAGTTCCATTGAACTACGTGTCTATCCCTCTGCCAATATCACAATATCTTGATTACTGTATTTCTATAGTAAGCCTCAATATTGAGCAGAGTAATTCCTCCCACTTTATTCTTCTTTTTCAAGATTGTTTTAGCTATTCTAGAGCCTGTGCTTTCTCTCAAACATTTAAAAATAAACTTGTTTATGTGTAAAGAAAGGCTTTCTGGGATTTTGATAGGAATTGCATTAAACCTATAGAGCAATTTGGGGAGAATTAACATCTTTACTCTGTTGCATCTTCCAATGCAGGAATACAGTATGCCTGCCTCTCCATTTGTTTAGGTTTTTTTTTTTTTATTTCATCATTGTAATGGTTAACTTTATGTATCAACTTAACTAAGCCATAGTGCCCATATATTAGGTCAAAAATTATTCTGGATGTTTCTGTCAAGGTGTTTTTTGGATAATATTTACACTTAACTCAGTGGAATTTGAGTGAAGCAGATTACCTTCCATATTGTGGGTGATCTTCCGTCATATAGTCAGTTGAAGGCCTTGCTGGACCAAAGACTGTCCTCCTACAAGCAAGAGGAAATCCTGCCAGCAGACTGCCTTTGGACTCGAATTGCAACTCTTCCCTGGGTCTCCAGTCTGTCAGCCTACCCTGCAGATTTTGTACTTACTAAGTCTTCATATTTGTGTGAGCCAATTCCATAAACTAAATCTCTGTCTCTATCTCTGCCTCTGTCTCTATATATAACACCCCTCACCTCCCCCCCAACCCCCACATACCCTGTTGGTTCTGTTTCTCTGGAGAACACTAATGCAATCGACACTTTGTAATTTTCAAAAGGCACATGTACAGATCCTGTACCAATTATAGAAATGCAATTGATTTGATTGTATGTGTGTGTGTTTGTTTATCTTGTATTCTGTAAACTAGCTGAACTCACTTAGTTCTACAAGGTTTTTTTGTAGAATTCTTGGGATTTTCTACATTGACAATCATATCATCTGCAAATAAGAATACTTTTATTTCTTCCTTTCCAGTCTATATATCTTTTTCTTGCCATATTTCAGTGGCCAGAACTTCTTCTTTTTTTTTTTTTTTTTTTTTTTTTTTTTTTTTTTCTTTTTTCATGTCCGGCAATGGATCGCAACCCTCAGTGTCGCGCCCGTACCGGACTGGGACGGGCAACGGGATCGCAACCCTCAGCACTGCACCCGCACCTCGCTCAGCCAGTGAGCGGGAACCGGTCTGTATGTGGGATCCGAACCCTCGGCGGGAGCGCCGCCGCACTCCCAAGCGGCGCACTGTAGCAGTGCGCCACCGGGCCGGCCCAGTGGCCAGAACTTCTTAAACCATGTTGAATAAAGTGAAAGTGGACATCTTTGCCTTATTTCTGATATTGGGGGAAAGCACTAAGCCTTTCACCATTAAGTGTGATGTTAACTTTAGTTATTTTGTAGATGCTTTTATCAAGTTGAGTTTTCCTTTTATTTCTGGTTCATTTCTGAGTTCTGTTCCTTCATTTCTGCATTTTTATAATTTTGGTTTATGTTTTTCTTTTATGGCTTGTACTGTTTTGAAATGTCTACCACCTTGTTTTCAAATAGTAGGTTGCAGTTTTGACCTATTTTGTGGTTATATCTTTCTGGTATGCTTTCATTGTCTATAGGGCTGTTCTTTTTTTTCATTGTCTTTTTTGAATATCCATGTTAAGAATCTAATCTTCTGGGCTGACCCCATGGCGCACTAGGTAGAGTGCGGTGCTGGGAGCGCAGCCACGCTCCCACTGCGGGTTTGGATCCTATATAGGAATGGCCGGTGCGCTCACTGGCTGAGCGCAGTGCGGAAGACACCACACCAAGGGTTGCAATCCCCTTACCGGTCACAAAAAAGACCAAAAAAAAAAAAAAAGAACCCAATCTTCTTAATTTTTGCATAAATAGAGTAGAAAAGAGACTTCTACGCATAGAACAGCAGAATCACCCGAGTCCTGCCTGAATACCTGACCCACAGGATCATAAGAAATAATACATGATTGCTGTTCTAAACACTGTCATTTGGGGGGTGGTTCATTGTAGATGACTAATGAAAATCAATGCAGGGGTGGGGGCATTCCTGAGCAAGTTGCTGTATAATCCTTTCCAGATTAGGGAATCAAATCTGGAATGTCTTAGACAGTAGTTTTGGTCTGGACCCTACACTTCAATCACTAAATGATTTCTGAAGTTTCATTGCTTAGTCTGTTTATTCTAAGCATATTGAAACACAATTATATATATATACAAAATATACATATACAAATATATAATATACATATAAATATATATATCACTGGAAGACTAAAACTAATAAAAGCCTTAAAATAATGACTACTGAATTATAGCTAGGAATTAGTCCATAAGAAATATGAGTGCAAGGTATTATTGATCTGAAGATCAATACATGCTTAGGGCAATGCCTTGTACATAGTATCACTCAATAGATATTTATAGAATAGATGGAGGAAATAAGGGGGAAATTAAAAATATAAATTCCTCATTAATTTTAAGAATGATATGTCAATATCAAATAAAAATATTAACTATAGATTTTATTCTAATAAGGCACTATTCTGTGCACTGTGGGAAGTGCAAAGAAATACCCATTGTGAGGTCTCTCCGCAAAGTTATTATATGGTATTTAAGGAAACTGCTTAGTCTGTTTTTTGCCTTTGCTGGCCTGGAAGATGGCTTCCAGATACTAAGCCAGCTCTGTGGAGCATCTGTACTCTGCTCTTAGTCTACCAGTGGTGTTAATTGTACCCTTCCTCCTATTTTTGCTTGGTTTGGCATTTTAGGTCCGAACCTAACTTCATCTTCTTTTTTTTTTTCTTTTTGTCTTTTTTACTGACCGGTAATGGGATTGCAACCCTCGGTGTCACGCCCGTACCGGGGACCGGCAACGGGATCGCAACCCTCGGTGTTGCGCCCGCACTGCGCTCAGCCAGTGAGCGGGAACCGGTCTCCACATGGGATCCGAACCCTCAGCGGAAGCGCCACTGCACTCCCAAGCGGCGCACTCTCCAGCGCACCACGGGGCCGGCCCTAAGTTTCTAATACATAAAACTTGGAGGACTCAATTCAAGCTTTAGTGAGTTTTGGGGGTACATCATTCAATTCACTACATTGGGTAAAGAACACAAAAAGTCACTATGATTTGTAATGATGAACATGCTAATAATATTGATTTGATCATCACATACTGTACACAAATACTGATAGTCAACTCTGTACCACATAATTATGTGTAAATGAAAATAATAAAAATTAAATATGCCACCAGGCCGGCCCTAACTTCATCTTCTGATTGCAGACCCTGTGGGTTTAACTCATGTTTTGGTCTTTTCCGACCTAACTTGTTCTGCTGCCATGGGCCAGGAGAAGCCAGACCTAACAGGAGTGCCTTCAAATAGGAGTGTTAACACAATAATAGAAAAATAATTGGCACTTAGTGTTTGCTATATGCCAGTTGCTGTTCTAAGTACTCTAATAAATTAAATCATTTAATCCTCATAAGAAACTGATAAGGTAGGTACTATTATTACCTTCATTAGTTTGTAGTAAGGCAGTGTGACACCAACATTTGTGCCCTAACCAGTCTGCTGTCTTGCCTTTTAGAAGTGAGAGAAGACCTAAAGGAGGGATAAAGTTTGTGTAGGTGATGAAGAAGGTCATTCTCAGCAAGAATGGCCCGCTAATGTCCGGAAACTTGAAAAACAAAGGCTGGTATTTTGCTGGGGCAGAGGGTTAGGGAAACATGTTGGAGAGAGTGGAAGGAGAAGTTGGTTGGGTCTGCTGGATGGTCCAGGCCACCACTGAGCACATCGCTTACCTGCGTGGAAAAGGCCAACACATCCCCTAGGAATTATGTCTCGGCAATCTGCTACTGCTCTTGATGTTACTGCAAAAGGGGGGGGACAGTCACATAATTGGCACTAAAGACTAGTGAGTTCTAATGCTTATGTTTTCCCATAGACGTACCATTTATCTGTGAGCAAAGTGTTTTACTTTCGTTTCCTACTTACAAAAAAAAGTTGGTGAAAGAGTTCTGGTTGAAGGTGACTCTCATCCTTCAAAACCAAATGATAAATTTTACTCCATTATTTTCTGTTCAGTTGATGGATGAGAATGATCAAACCTCATGTGGCTTAACTCATAATTTTCATAGTTTTTCCCTGAAGGCAACACATTTCTTTCATGTATAATTTTGTTTGAATCAGTGTGTATGAATATGAATAACCGCTTATTCTAATGAAATCATTAGAATGTGTAGGTTTCTAATAACCTGATTTAAGAAAGCTAGTTGAGTTAACTGGAACTTCCTTCTTAGCCTCATTACACTCCTTGGGTAATCCAGCATCATTTATTTCTCAGGGTTTTTTCACAAAATTCTACCACATGGTAGCTCAGAAGTGTCAAAAACTTTAATTTTAACATAGAGTTTAGGATATAGAATTAAAGTGAATAAATAGTGATTGACTACTGCTATCTGCTAAGGGCTGAGCCAGGTGCAGTAGGAAATCGCAAGCATGAATGACCCGTCTTCCAGGAACTCGCTGCTAATGGAGTAATTCCACCCAGCATTCATAAAGTGCTTTAATGTTTGCAAAATCCTTCTCTATATTCATGATCTAATTTAAATCTCATCACAGAACCTATGAAGTAATAAGTATTTCAAGGCCTGTCAAAATTAGATCTCTTCCCTTCCTGCGCTTGGTTGTCCTTTAATTATTTTTGTGGCAATGAGATAGACATTTTAAACCCAAGGAACAGAGACAAGTCAGAGTTTCATACATGCATTATTCTCTTTCAATGTCCAGGGATTCCTGCAAGCTTGTAACACTCCAATTACAATTATCTGAACAAACATGCTCCAGAGTTGGTGGCGATGACCAAAGGGTGTGGGCAAGTATCTGTTCCAGTCACTGCTTTCAATTCCTTTGGGTATATACCTAGCAGGGGGAATATTGGGTCGTGTGGTAATATTACCATTACTTTTGAGGAACTGCCAGACTGTTTCCACCTGTGCCATTTTACATTCCTACCAGCAACATCTGAGTATTCCAATTTCTTCATATCCTCCCCAACACTTGTTATTTTCAGTATTTTTTTTTAAGATGACTGGTAAGGGGATCTTAACCCTTGACTTGCTGTTGTCAGCACCACGCTCTCCCAAATGAGCTACCAGCCATCCCTACACAAGGATCTGAACCTGTGGCCTTGGTGTTATCAGCACCGCACTCTCCCAAGTGAGCCACGGACTGGCCCTTTAGTATTTTTAATTATAGCCATCCTAGTGGGTGTAAAGTGGTATTTCATTGTGTTTTTTTCTTTCTTTTTTTTTCTTTTTGGTCCTTTTTGAGACCGGCCGCACCACGCTCAGCCAGTGAGCGCTGTGAGCGCACCGGTCATCCCTATATAGGATCTGAACCCTCGGCGGGAGCGCTGCTGTGCTCTCAGCACCGCACTCTCTCGAGTGCGCCACGGGCTCAGCCCATTGTGTTTTTTTCTTATCGTGGCAAAATATACATAAAGTAAAATTTATCATTTTACTCATTTTTAAGTGTGCAAATACTGTGGCATTAAATATAATTCACATTGTTGTACAGCCATCATCACCATCCATATCCATAAGTTTTTTACCTTCCCTAATTGAAACCCATTAAACACTAACACCCCATTCCTTCCTCCCCCAGCCCCTGCCAACCATCATCTACTTTCTGTCTCTATGAATTTGATGCCATCAAATTCATGTACCTCATACAATGTACCTCGTACAAGTAGAATTGGACAATATTTGTCCTTTTGTGACTGGCTTATTTTACTCAGCATAATGTCTTCAAGGTTTATCCATACTGTAGCATGTACCAGAATTTCCTTCCTTTTTAGGACCGGATAATATTCTGTCGTATGTGTATATATCACATTTTGATTATCCACTCATCTGTCGATGGACACTCAGGTTGCTTCCACCTTTTGGCGACTGAGTAATGCTCTTATGAACATGGGTGTATAAATGTCTCTGAGAGTCCCTGCTTTTAATACATTTGGGCATACACCCAAAAGTGGACTTGCTGGATAGTAAGGTAATTCTATGTTTGATTATTTTGAAGAATTGCCATACATTTTCCACAGTGAAACCATTTTACATTCCCACCTACAATGTACAAGGGTTCTAATTTCTCCATATCCTTGTCTTGATATTTTCTTTCTTTCTTTCTTTTTTAAATAATAGCTAATGGGTGTGAAGTGGTATCATATTGTGGTTTTGACTCACATATCCGTAATGATTAGTGATGAGCATCTTTTCATATGCTCATAGCCTATTTGTTTACCTTCTTAAGAGAAATGTCTATCTAAGTCATTTGCCCATTTTTAAATTGAGTTCTTTGTCTTTTTGTTGTTGAGTTATATGAGTTCTTTATATGTTCTTGATATTAACACTTTGCTAGAAAAGTGCTTTGCAAATATTTCCTTTTATTTTTTTCTAAAGATGACTGGTAAGGGGATCTTAACCCTTGACTTGGTGTTGTTAGCACCACGCTCACCCAGTGAGCAAACCGGCCATCCCTATGTGGGATCCGAACCCATGGCCCTGATGTTATCAGCACCACACTCTCCCGAGTTAGCCAAAGGCCGGCCCCTTTCCTTTTATTCTTTAGCTTGTTTTTTTCACTTTCTTGACAGTGTTCTTTGCTGCACAAAAGTTTTAATTTTGATAAAGTACAATTTATCTATTTTTTATTTCATTCCTCATGTTCTTGTTGTTATAAGAATCCACAGCCAGATTCAGGATCATAAAGATTCACATTTATGTTTTCTTCTGAGAGTTTCAGTTTTTGCTCTTATATTTAGGTCTCGGATCCATTTTGAAGGGTTTTTTTTGTGTATAGTGTGAGGTTGGAGGCCCTACTTCTTTCTTTTGTGCGTGCAGATCCAGTTGTTCCAGAACCAACTGTTGAAAAGACTATTCTTTCCCATTGAATAGACTTGGCAACTGTTCTGGACTGTTTGTCACCTCCAAAGCTCATGTGGAAGCTTGGTCCCCAATGTGACAATGTTGAGAGGTGGGGCCTTTGGGAGGTGATTGGATTGTGAGGGCTATGCCTTAATGGATGAATAGATTAATGGGTTAATGGATGAGTGGGTTATTCTGGGAGGGCACTGGTTGCTTTATAAGGGGAGTGTTAACACACGCTTTTGATTCCCTCACCATGTGATATCCGGCACCACCTCAGGACTCTGCAGAGAGTTCCCACCAAGAAGGTGGCCCTCACAAGATGTGCCCCCTGGACTTGGACTTCCCAGCCTCCAAAACTGTAAGAATTAAATTTTATATCTTTATAAATTACCCAGTTTCAGGCACTCTGTTATAAGCAACAGACAATTGACTGATACAGCAACATTGTCAAAGATCAATTGGCCTTAGATATATGGCTTTATTTCTGGAGACTCAATTTCATTCTAATGGCCTATATGTCTATCTACCCTTATGCCAATACCACACTGTTTTGATTACTGTAGCTTTATAATACATTTTGAAATCTGGAGGTATGAGTCTTCCAACTTTGTTCTTTTTCAATACTGACTACTTGGGGCCCCTTGCAGTTTCATATGAATTTGAGGAATGGCTTTCCCATTTCTGCAAAAAGAGCTATTGGAGTTTTGACAGGAATTTCATTGAGTCTATAGAGCATTTGGGTACTGACATCTTAGTCTTGTCTTCCTGTCTGTGAACACAGTATGTCTTTTAATTTATTTAGGTCTTTAATTTCTTTCAGCAATGTTTTGTGATTTTCAGTGTAAAAATCTTTCACCTCTTTGGTCAAGTTTATTCTCAGATATTTTATTCTTTTAGATGTTATTGTAAATTATTTGTGGGTTTTCCATAAATGTGTTTTATCATGTTGAGGAAGTTAAGGGAAAGTGAGTTTTTTAAATGCTATTCGCAGGAACAATTTGAGGCCTAGGATGATGTTATCTTTCTCCAGAGAGGATTTCCTATTGCTTTTGCCAGCTCCTAGAGGCTTAAGCAATGCAGGATTACCTTAATCCTAATTCAAAGATGGGATTTCTGGGAATTTGCAACCAGAGGGAAGCTTGGCTTGTTCTCTTACTCTTGGGGTACAGGAATTTGGGGTTCCACCACATGACAGAGGACTGGTTCATTGAGTCCCCACCTTTAAAGGCCCCTGGACTTAAACTCATCTTTCTAACCCTATGCTGGTGCCAGAGCCAGAAGGCAAATGCCCCAGGGCAGATGCCACCCAAGTGCTGCACACACCTCTCTGGATTCCTTCCCCTCCCGGATCTTGGCCTGGTGTTCCCTCGTTATCTCCATAATTCTTTGATACTTTTAATATATTTCATCTGGCTTCTAAGTTATCTTTAGAAGGAGAAGTAGTTAGTCTGCCATTCCTGGAAGTGGAGTTTCTCCCCTGACTGTTACTCTTCCAGAGGCAGAGACTGTGAGCTCCAAATACAACTTTCTTCTGCTTTAGAGAGAATACAAGGGGACAAGTTTATTTCTCATCCATCTTTGGAGAGGTACATGTTGAAAAGAGCAGGAATGTGAAACAACTGTGCAGAGGGTGGGGCATTTGGAGGTGTTACTCATCTTCCCGTGTGCAAGCAGGCATGCAGCTTGCCTTTCAGCAAGACGTTCAGCCACCTTGTCATGCTTTACTCAAGGACAGTGGTATTAGTCTATTAGCCCACCTGATCCAGGGAGAAGCAAAAGTTGCCATAAGTTGGTCCCAAGGATCTCCAAGAATCTCCTATAACACTAGGACACTGAAAGAAAGTGAGCTGAGATGCTGCGTACTGTTCAAGCTTTATTAAAGAAAGAAATCTGCTGGGTTGTGCTCAAAGTAGCAGGCAGCCCAAGGCTGCCCTGGAAAGGGGGCAGCACCAGGTGTGGAGGTGGTAGAGCTTATACTGGTATGTTGGCGCCAAGAGCTGGGTGATACCATCGAGGAGGGTCATTATGATAATGTGGATGGGGTGGAGAACTGCGTCCTTGCAGAAGCAAAAGGGGTTTCTGTTTAAGTCAGGAGGCTTCTGGTAAAGGGAAGCGGGGAGGGGAGAGGAGGAGGTGAGCGGCGCCATTTTGTACCTGGGCTTGTCTAAAGTGGTGCTCGTTATGTTGCAGATCTATTAGACATGTATTGTTATGACTCTTTTAAGAGACAAACACTGAGGATCAAAGAGGGCCAGTGAGTTGTCAGGATCAGAGCCAAGAGAGCTAAGCTCAGGCCAGCATCCTCTCTCCCTCCCTTCCTTTCTTTCCTTTCTCCCCTTCCATCCTTCCTTCCTTTATGATTCATTTCCATGTAATTGACTCACTTTAATTATTTATATCTCCAGATTCCAACCGTTCATCAAAGTAACTTTGGCTGCTGCATTTAATACAACAGGATTTTAAAATTCTGTAAAACATAGTGTTAAATTAAATTTATAGGAAGCCAGTGATTTGTACTGAGCTCCTGCACTAAGCCCCAACAGACCAAACCAAAATGGTGTCACTCATGCTAGCATTCCAAGCCACCAAGCCAAAACAAAGAAATCAGGAGAGCAAGATAATAGCTTTGGGCCGGCCCGGTGGCGCACTGCTACAGTGCGCCGCTTGGGAAGCGCGGCAGCGCTCCCACCGAGGGTTCGGATCCCACATACAGACCGGCCGCTCACTGGCTGAGCGAGGTGCAGGAGCAACACCGAGGGTTGCGATCCCGTTGCCGGTCCCGGTCCGGTACGGGCACGACACTGAGGGTTGAGATCCGTTACCGGACACGAAAAAAAGACAAAAAGGAAAAAAAAAAGATAATAGCTTTGTCCCCAAACAGACCAATTTTAGTCGGTGTGATGAGGAAGTTCCCTCTACTTTAATCTTTACAAAGAGAGTAACTTTGAAATGACCAATCCATGTTTTGTTCCTTGTTTCTGCTTTTTTCAGTTTTTTTCTGTCTATACACACTGACTGCCCACATTTCAGACTGGAGTCCTCTTCTAGTTCTAAGGGTTGCTGGATTTGTGAATTGTTCTTTGCTCAAATAAAGGCTGTAAAATTTATTTTGTCTAAATTTTTTTTATCAACAAAATTAATGTTCAGAACACAAAGTAAGTTTAATTTCTGTATCATTTTCTTTCCCTGTCCCGAAACAAAATTTTACAGCGAAGGTAGATCCCTCTCCTCATCTACCTTCACCAAAATCTACTGCTGTCCTTCTTGGAGCTCTCTTTTCATGCCACACATAAGTAGAAGAAATTGATTTACATATATTTTGGAAGCACATCTAATTTATAAATGGCTGTTCACTGGAGGTCACTAACTGGTTCCTCCTGTATTTAATTCATCACTGACACCTCCTAAACATCTCCCAAATCCACCCACTTCTGGATATCTCCACCATCCTATCTTAATCCAAAACACTGACACCTTTTGCCTAGCAACAGCCTCAGGAGTCTATTTTCACTTGGGCATCTCTCAATCCATTTTCTATTTTGTAGTCAGAAAGCTCTTTATCATCTGTTTTTTGGGTGTGTGTGTGTATGTGTGTATTTTGTTTGTTTTGTGCACCGTGTAATATTCTCTATAACACTGAACCCAGTTGCAGTTGTCTGTGTGCTGGCAGTCTCCCCACTAGACTGAAATTTCCCTGAGTCCAGTACGCTTGTACAACGGCTTTTGTTCATCCTCAGATCCTCAGTGTCTGGCACATAGTGGATGTTTAACGTATTTTTGAATAGAATGCAAAGTCAATAAACTATGGAATTTGTTTATTTGTTATGCTGACTGCCTATTTCTCTCCTTGTCCCTTAAAGGCAGAGATTTTGTCTCTTTTGTTCACAGATGTACCTTAAGAGCCTAAAAGAAGAGCCCTTTATGAACTTTGCAGGAGGAATGAATGAACGAATGAACGAATGAATGAGGAAGGGGTAGCTACAAGGAGAATCTATCTTCCTGCCAGTCCAGTATCATGCTTTGATAGTTTCAAGTCCTTAAAAAGTGCTGCCCTATGAATTTCTAGATAGAAAATGTCTCCAGGAAACTGAGATTTGTACTGGAGTGGTCTAAACAATGCCAGCCAGAGGCTTAATCATATTATAGATAAGAACCGGGGGAGAAGGCATGTTTGGCTACAGGCCAACATTTTGAGGTCAGCCACATTATCTGTGGAATTCCCCACTCCCTGTTCATCCCCTGGCCATCCCATTAAATTGGAAAATAAATCCCATCCCTGCTAAGGTGCTGGCTGATAAAGGCTTGAGCTATTGCCCCTTCAAGGGGAATTTGCATTTTAATACAAGCTCCTCAAGCCCCAAAGGAATCGATATCTCTAACAGTGAAATTTCAAGCACCAGCAAACTGAGATATTTTGGGGTGAGACTCTCCAGCGTTTCTGATCCGATAGGGGACTCCATAAATTCTTCCAGGAAGCCGTGGAAGAATGATCTCGGGAAATAACCTACCGTTTCCCTTATTTCGCTGAACTTTGCTAACGCTCGTGGGTCTCAATATGTCAACGTAGACCTTTTTCCACACAAGCAGTCGTCAAGTGGTTTCATCAACAGGGACACAAAGGAATTCAGACAGTCAAAACTGCTAAGCTCTTGGTATTCCAAGGAGGCCAATCCTTAGTTATTTAAAATCCTGTGTTGGCAACGGGGAGTGAAAATGGTTTAATAGGTTATTAATATTATTGTTTATTTAAACTCGTTTTGTGCCATTTTTTTTTAGCTCAAACTTTTGACTTGTATCAAAAGCCCTGAAAACGAAAAGTGGATAGGAGACATCCATGTGTGACCTGGGAAATGTTTTAAATGCCTGGTCCTCTGGAGCCGAGTTCTCAGCGGATGGCTTGGGAAATTGTGGAATTGCAGAAAAGCGGCATCTTGCATCTTGGATTTGCGCATTCAAGAGCGGCTCCCTCCCGCCACACCTGGGGCCGAGCGCTCGGAATGCACCTCCTCTCCGCTCCCCGCCCTGCGGGGCGGTCTCCCGGTCCTCTGCGCCGCCGCGCGCGTCCATCCCCGGCCGGCCCCAGGCTCTGCCGGCCCCGCGGGCCCGGCTCCCAGGCCCCTTCCGCGCCGCCGCCCTCGTCCTTAACGCGCTGCAGTCCTTACTCT